>NC_056737.1:1792850440-1793150440 GCF_019279795.1 Protopterus annectens
CAACAATACTACAATATATATATATATATATATATATATATATATATATATATATATATATATACATTATATACATGAATGCTTCCAACAGTTAAATGAGATCATTATACATAGAAATAAAATTCTGAAAAAGAGTATTAAAAGATCTAGTATCAATATACAGGCTTATTAATACTGACTTCCAAATTAAGTATGTACTTCCAGGGGATAACTGGATTCGGAACATTAAGCCAACACAATATTAAAGATTTGCTCCCATATTTTCGGATTATTTATATTTTTCTTATGATCTTTGATTAATAATTTATGTGCTAGAATGTTTTATCGCTACACTTTTAAAGTTTTCCCATGAAGTCTGAGATGGATTCAACCAATTTGTAGCTATATAAAGCTTCATTAACAAGAAAAAGTGTGATCATTTGGGATCTGTCCAAGTTGTTCGGAGGGTGAAAAATTTTTTAACAACTGAACGACACATTTGCAAAGATTCTTGGAGTTTTTTGCGAAACATCAATGAGTTGGTATTTAATGAAGAACTTCTTGACGCTAGACATCAGAGACTTATACACATCCATCCCATGTAATATAGGAGTAGAGTGGATTTCCCATCTCCGAATAAGAAAAGGAGCTCCAACCTATGAGGTGGATTTTGTGGTAGAAGTTTTGCTTAACACTGTAATAGCAGAAATTACCTGTAAATGATCTACTGGTCAATATAAGCCAAATTTGGGTACTAGCCAGTCGAACCAGATTGCATCAGAGATTAGGGAAGAAGGCAATCATGATTTTGTAAATAGTATTGTTCATAATAATGAGTCAACAAATTATATGGTTAGTTTCCTTACACCTTTTTCGGTAGACGCAGTCGTTTTGAAAGAAATCTTATTTAAGAACTGGAAGTTATTAGACAACCTCAATATTAGGAAGCAGATAGAGGAAAAAACAAGGTTTGTGTTTAAGAGGGGTTACATTTTTGTAGTATTCATGGAATTGACCTAGGGAGGTTACAACACGAAGTGTGGTTTTACTGCTTAACTATCTAACTTTCTTGAAAGAAATATGGGGAAAGTATACTAAACAGACAGACACATCACAAACAGACACTAACACATACATGTACAGACACAAATTGACAGACACACGAGCCTACACACACACACACACACACACACACACACACACACACACACACACACACACACACACACACACACAGACACAAGCACAAACATGCAAACCCAGACAAACACACACACACACACACACACACACACACACACACACACACACACACACACACACACACAGACAAACATACACAAGCACAAACATGCAAACCCAGGCAAACACACACACACATGTGCACACACAGGAGACAGTGTAAGCAGAGCTTATTTAATTTGAGTTTATTTTAATAGTTAGAGCTTATAAGATTTTAAGAGTTAATAAAAAGGTCTTCATTAGGTCATCTGTGTTATGAAGTGATGTACAAGAAATATATCAGAGAATGGCCTCACTAAGAAAAAGATCATTTTCCTGGAAAGATGATGTATTGCTATAGATGTATATATGGATGCAATAATGTCTTGTTGAATGCATAGAGTTTCCTGCCATTTCTTTATCTCAAAGCTTGTCAATTTCAAAAGATTTTAAATGTAGTAACATCATATGCTTCGTTTTGTATGTGGGATGTATCCATCCAATCAACACAGAAGTGAATAAAAGGTCTATGATGTGCTGGTATACTTAAATGATCCTTTACCTACTTCACAGTGCTGCAGGTAAATATTTCAGCATCAAAGGGGATGGAAATATTTTATCAATAATGATTATTTCCTGTAAGAATTTTTTTGTAAGATGTGTTTGCATTAATCTAGGTCATCCCCAGCAGTCTTGTTGTAAAGTAATATGTGAAATATTGAGCAGGGTTATAAGAAAGGAGATACTACCAGCCCAGTTAGCTAAAATTTTGTAAATAATTCTATGTCATTGGTGAATATTGAAATGATTTATACAAGATGCTTGCGCTACAAATGTATTAGAACTGTGTGTCTTGTGTATATCAAACTGCTTGTACAGACGTGTGATGAAAAGGGTATTTGCAGACTGCTTTTTGAAATGTAGCCCCACAGTGTGCTGTTCTGGAAGAGAACAGAAATGTATATGCACTATTGTAACTGTTTAAATGCATATATTTTAACAGTGAAAACTGGAATACAGAAGGTTAACTTCAGAAAAATAACTGAAATTGAATTACTTTATGTCTGGGCCATAAACGATAGTATCTTTGTTTTCAATGCAGCCAGAGACACAATGTCTATACTAGGAAACTTTCTGTATAGTCTTTAGGGTGAGGTAATTACTAGTCTTGAAAACATGAAGGAACGCAATTGTTTTATGACTTCCAGCATCTACCAGAGATCTATGGAGAAGCCTTTGTCTGCATATTTTTACAGATCGATGGTAAATACTGCCAGCTTCATCAGTGGTTGTTTTGGGCCTGGGAACTAGGGTCAGATGACAAGAAATGATGTCATTCTGCAAGTTATCCCAGCAGTAATATTTGAGATATTAATTTGCGAAGTCTGTTAGTGAGGTAGTGCATTCTGCATTCTGTCTTGGACCTGACAACAACGGGAAAAACCATTCACCACATCTGCCTTGCTCTGTTAGTCAGTTCTTAGATTATAGTAAATCTCTTAGAGTCAGTCAGGAATATAGTAAAGTTTAGTTTAGATATTTTTATTTGAGACTGTCTTGCAATGTTGTTTTAAATATTTCCTCTGCTTTTGAACTCTGATGTCATTGTGGATATATTTGGTATTGTCTTGTTCTTTTATTATTTATTATTAAATATATTTAAACCTTTCATTGTGGCTGATCTGTGTAGAGATATGTACGTTTTGAAAGTACTTTCATGTTTCTCTGGTGACACTGTGCGGGCCACATCTAATAGCCTCTCTCTTGGTGAAATTACTATTTGTATTAATATCAATATTGCACAGTAAAATTGGGCACCCATTGTTAAGGGCCTTAAAGTAGCTGATAAGGGGTTCTGGTGGCATTGGTAACTACCTTATTATTTGGGCAGAAAGGGGTATAGCTAGTAAATCTGTGCCAGCCTCTCCAAGGTGTGTGTCTAAAACAAAATCTCCAGGAGTGTGCGTGTCAGCTACTTGGACAGGGACATGAAGCACTGGTTAGACAGCGAAAGTGTTGGATGTCTCGGCTTGACCCCTGGCTAAGGACTCAACTCTATAGCTGTGCCAGTGGTGAGTCTTATTGGGGATCTGAAGAAGGAGGGAGAAACCAACCCCGGACTGACTGTGGTCTCTGTGTGCTCTTAAGGGAAATTGCACTTGATGCAGAGAGTTGTATCTGTAAATACTGTGCGTCTGCTTGTTATCCTCACAGTGCATGTTCCACACTGGTGCCAGTGGTGAGGATTGAGGCTACTTGATTACTAGTCCAGTAGTGGTGTATCACAAGGGTAATATCCAAGATAGTAATAATTTTTGAGTTTAGCATTATGCTTATGCAACAGAAGCTTGCACAGCTCCATAATCAGTTTTCTGGTGGGGACAGTCGTGAACTGGAAGATGTAATATATTCAAGGGATAGTTTTGTCACACCTATATTAGCCATTTTTGATTAATGTGTTAATTTATCCTTGTTTTCAGGTAAAAACAAATTCCTATTCCTTTCTTATGGAAACAAGTGAGTGAATCAGTAGCATGTGACACACAGGTAACTAAAAACTTGCACATTCATGGGTCGCATTTGTACCATAAAATAATTTTTAAGATTTATATAAGGACATTTCACTAAAATACTGTGAAGAATGTTGTGCTATCAGTGAAGTAGCCCAAAATCATAAATATTTTACATTAACCTTTTCTGTTACTTGAATTATTTGCTTGCATCCTAAGAGAATCTTATAAGTGAGTTTCATATCAGTTATAAAAATATTTGAAAATGTAAGCAATGAACTCACAGAATAAGCCAGGGGATGATTTATTGACTTCCGAATCCTACATCAACGAGATAATCTACTGGATTCAGGCAAAGTAGGCCCTTTCTTCAGTTCTCCGTAGAAACAGCTTTGTCTGAAAGCTTAGTTTAACTTGTTTTTCTCTAACATTTTTTTTTTCATTTATCACAGTCAGCTTTATTCCTTTGGCTAAGCTTATTGTCCTTGAAATTTCCTTTTCATTGGTCATAATTCTTCTCTTCCTGTGTCAGTTTGAAAAAAAATTAATGCATGTTTGTTCTTCTGCATTCTTCACTGACTTTTTGTTCTGTTATTTCACCTATTGGGTAGTGGGTACCTCTCTTCCATAGTCATTACAAAGCCTCACGGTGCAAGTTTCAGCCATTGACTGTTGCTTAGGGAACAGAATGAGAATGTGATCAGCCTTTTATTTCAATGCTTCATTTTTTTATTTTGTTTTTATTTGCTTTATTCTTTAGTTGCTGTCATGTACAGTCACAGTTTTTGGCCTAGTATTATAGAACAGCTCAAACCAGAGAGCTAATTGTCTGGGCAAATTAAGTATATCAGGAATCTTGCATTTAAATAATACCTCGGATGGATTACGTTGTGAACCCCCCACAATTTGATGCAAGTGTATGCATCTGCCAGATAGATGGTACACTAAAGAGTTTTGCCAGGATTTACACAGAGGAAGTTCAACATACTGGGAAAGTTAGTTGTGTGTAATGAAGACTGAGTTGTGCATGTGACTGTATGAAGTAATATTAAAAGACAAAAACAGCTTCTGTGTGTAGCAGGACACTGTGCAGATGTATCGGAAATTGTAAAATACCTTTAGCTTTTATTTGTTTTACTTTATGCTGCATTATATAGTAAATGTAGTACTGAATAAAAAATCCATAGAAGTATTTCTGAAAGCTGATTCAAAGATGGCTGCCATTCTGTAAACACTGCTGACCTGCAGCTCTTCAATTAACCTGAGAAAAATCTGTAACCTGAGTCGATACCAAGAGGTTTGAACATCAAATTAAAGACAAAAAAGATGCATCTACACTTAATTAATCTATAATCAGGAAAAAAAGTGGAAAAATAAGTATTTATCCATCAGGATTCCAAGTGATTAGCTAGCTCTGAAGAGAGAAATAAACAAAGGACTGTGTGCATTCTTCATTTTACCTTTCTGCTTGGGGAAAGAAAAATGTCACAAGAAGGAAAAAACATGGAAACAACTACTACCAAAACAAAGCTTTCGGAATTACAGTCACCAGTAAAGGATGGGAGTGCTAAAAAACAAAGAATTACTAGACAACAGGAACAACAGAAGCCAGAGACTAGATCTAAAACTGATCAGCTACTGAACATGGAAGATATCAAACATGCTCTGTTACCTATACAAGAAGCTTTAAAGGACTTGACTACTCAAATACAAACTTTTGGAGTTTCATGTAATCAGCTGCTTCAGAGAATGGACAAAACAGAGGCTAGAATTTCTGAAATGGAAGACAAAATAGACTTGCTGGAGAAGAAAACAAAGGTATATGATGTGGATTTGCAAGCCATGCAAAACAAACTTACTGATTTAGAAGCGAGGTCTAGGAGAAACAACATTATTATTAGAGGGATCCCTGAAAACATTCAGTATGCCGAGCTAATACCAACTATAACACAAATACTTGAAATTCTGTTAAATGATGCTGATGGGGTGAAACAAATTGTTATCGAAAGGGCACACAGAGCACTGAGGGAGGTACAAGCTTCTAATATGCCTAGACCTGTATATGCTAAGATATTGAACTTTCAAGATGTTAGCAAAATACTTTTTACTGCAAAAAAGAATGGTGGCTTTGTTATGTGGAAAAATAATAAAATATCTCTGGCTCAGGATTTACCATTGCAAGTAAGGCAAGCTAGGCAGTCTTTATCTGCATACTGTAAATTTCTGATTGACAAGCAAATTAAATTCCAGATGAAATACCCTAATGTGCTTACATTTATGGTGGATGGGATTAAATACTCTGTTTCTACTAAAAACGAGGCAAAGAGAGTTTCTGAAGGTTTTTAAAGTTTTACCTGCATCAGAGGGCTGAAAAAAACTTCCGTTGAGACCAGCATGCTCCTGAGGTCAGATCCAGTATGTACTATACTTCGAGGCTTAGGTAATCCTTTGTTCCCTGCTTAAGTCGTTTAGGCCTCTGTAAAAGCAATAAAACTGTTTGTTTGCGATAATCCGAGGGTCTGCTGGCTGTTTTCCAAACTTTTATGACCTCTACGAACTATTTTCGTGGAGTGGTAAACAGGAAATCCCTCGAATGCAGCTGAGAGTGTGGATTTTGATGTAACACTTCCTGTGGTCCGGCTGTGAAAGCGGTCCCCCGTCGCGAGTATTATTGATGGTTTCCTGGCTTGAGAAGCTGAAAAAAACTGACATAATGTGTTAATGCTTTTTTTTACAAGTAAATAACATTAGAATGTGTACTTGAAGCACATAATAATATATGTTTTTCCTGGTTTTTGTTTTCCTTATGCTTATAGTTTTGAACCAAATCATATTTTTACACTATATGCAGTGGGTGCAAGGTTTAACACTGTATACATGAATATAAATAGGTAAATAGTGGCTATTGGGTGGTGTTAATCAGATAACTAATGTTAGTGTAGTTGGGAATTAAAGCATGCAACTGCAAAACTCTGATAATTAGTAGTTGCAGGCACTGTGTATGGTACAGAATTATAATGTAGGATGCATTTACATTTTTTTTTCTTTCTTTCTTTCTCTCTCTCAATAAAAGTGGTATATAAATAATGATTGCAACAAAAGAGGTATTTGGGGTGGGAATAAGTAGCTAGTCAATATATTAAAATTTTTCTTTAAATGGTAATAATACGGAGATTTGCTTAATTAATAGTTGGAACAAAAGCTGTAGAGCAATAGCAGTGTTTGTTAGGGAATGTTTAGTTTAGACTTTGTCGTAGCTAAGTTAGAATATATAGGTTGTAAGTTTAGGAAATGTTTTAAGTTTTATTACATGAAGCTTTTAAATATGTTTGTGTTCTTAACCTTGTTCATGTTTTCTCTCATACAAGACCTATATAAGTCCTGGTCCAGGGGTAAAGTGGGTAAGCACTGGTTTGGGACAGGATGTAGGAAATGCTTCCAGATTATGTATAGTATGCAGTTAGTACATATCAATTGGACAATTTCCCTCTTATACTATTATTGGATACTTAGACCTGTGAATGTGGGAGTTAGACTCATGGAACGTTAAAGGGCTCCAGAACTCGAAGAAGAGGAAGCTGTTGCTACACATATTGCTACAGGACAAAGCACTGTTTGCATTTTCACAAGAAACACACTTGATGAATGATCAGTGGGATGGTATTAGGAAAAAGAACTGGATCAGAGCGGTAGTGGCATTAGAAGGTAAGCAAACAGTGCTGGAGTGGCTATAATTATTAAAACTCAATACAAAGACAAGATTTTAGACTCTAAAGTGGATCAAAATGGGTGATGGTGTTATGTTATTTTATCGGATAATGCATTTGATAAACCTCTTTTACTTTTAAATATATATATGCACCATGTAATGACCAACAAAGTTTCATAACATCATTATATCCAATCTTAACACGATATGATGGTTATTATTTTATTGTGGGTGGGGACTGGAATACTTACCAAAATCCAAAGTTGGATAGGTCTTGTCCACAAAGAGCATTTAATAAGCAGGCCGGGATAGCATTAAATGACTTCAAGGAAGATTTTCAATTATATGACCCCTTTCATTATTCACATAATATTAATAATGCAAATAAGTATACCTTCTATTCACCATGCCACAAAATGTGGTCTAGAATAGATTTTTTCTTGATATCCAAAGCATTAATGAATTTGGAACCAGTAGTGGTTATACATACTCGTTATCTATCAGATCACTCAAAAATTTCGTTAAGTTTTTCTAAAGATCTAAAAGCTACAAGAATGCATAGAGGTTATAATTGGTCACTTAATCCAAATCTTTTAAATAAAAAGTATATAATATATGGAATTGTAAAATATCTGAAAGGCTTAACAGATAGGATGAAGCTTCAGAAACATACTCCTGATATTGAATGGGCAGCAGTTAAATCTCAAATTAGAGGATTTCTTTTGCAAAAAGCCACATATTATAAGAAAATGCAAAACAATGATATTCAAAAACTAGACACAAAAGTGAAGCTACTTGATAAAGAACTGATTCAGAACTTTAATGCTCAAACAGAGAAGGAATTGTTGAAATGTCAAAGGGATCTCTTCTTGCTACATAATAGTAGATTAACACTTCAGGAGCATAGGTGTTTAGTGAAATATGCCAATAATGTTCAAATACCGTCAAAAGCATTGGCATGGATTATAAATCAAAACGTCAAAAGGAGGCTAGCACCAAACTAATACTCACTGGATAAATAAGCACCAGAGGAGAAAGGCTACACCAACCTTGTTGAATAAAATGTAGAATTTTATTACCACAGTTCCGACTGGCACAGAAAAAATCCAGAAGCTATTCAGCACAGGACTTTGTGTGCTGAATAGCTTCTGGATTTTTTCTGTGCCAGCCGGAACTGTGGTAATAAAATTCTACATTTTATTCAACAAGGTTGGTGTAGCCTTTCTCCTCTGGTGCTTATTTATCCAGTGGATTATAAATCAATCGAAAACAACTGTACATATTTCGGAAATACAATGTAATGACACAGTGTATTCTAAAACTGAGGATATTACTGATATTTTTGAAAAAATCTATACCAAGGTATATGAGGGTCAAATTGATAGGTCTATATATAAACAGAATAAAAGATTTTTGCAAAAAATTAACTTTCCAAAATTCGAAGAGAGTCTGCAAAGTGATCTGATTAAACCTATATCTCCAGAAGAAATAGTATATGTAATTCAACATATGAAAGTACATAAGTCACCAGGTCCTGATGGTTTGACAGTTGAATTTTATAAAGAGTTTGCTGATAGTTTTGGTAAAATATTGTCTCATGTATTTAACTATGTAATCAGAAATAAAATTAGTGATCCTCACCTTAATGCGTCAAAAGCGATCTTTATGCATAAAGCTAATTCAGACCCCCAAAGCCTGGACAATTACAGGCCAATAGCATTAGTAAATGTGGATATGAAAATTCTAACTTCCATTATAGCATGTAGGTTAAAAAAGATTATGATACATTTAATTTCTAAGGAGCAGGCTGGATTTATGGCAACTAGACAAACTAGTGATAACACACTTACCCTACATAATATGATGATGTATGCTAAACAAAACAACTCTAATAATTATGCCCTTATAATCGATGCTCAGAAAGCATTTGATAGAGTGGATATAAACTTTTTGTTTGATGTGTTACCTTATTTCAACATGCCCCAGGAATTTATTCAGATACTGCAAATATTATATAGTAATCCGTATACTACATTATATATTAATAGGAGTTATTCTAAAAGAATACAGATTAAAAATGGTACACGGCAGGGTTGCCCTTTGTCCCCCTTATTGTTTAACCTTTATGTGGAACCTCTATTTTTATATATTAAGCAAAATTTGTATAATAATGCACCAATACTTTATAGAAATAAATTATTAATGTTGGCATTTGCTGATGATCTCATTATTTATTGTACAACCCCAATTTCTGACAGTGAAAAGATATTAAATGTTATAAACGAATTTTCAGAAGTCTCTAATTACAAAATTAATTTGGAGAAAACTAGTATTTTCCCGTTAAGAACCCCTAAACCTTTTTCATTAATGTCCCTGGTGGGGAAGCTAACATGTAAAGAAAATATTAAATATTTGGGTATTAGCTTCTCTACGGATAATAAGGATTTTTATAGTAATAATATTAAATGAGTATGGGAACAAATAGTAGCTAATTGTGGCGGATGGAGGAATTTAAGACTGCCGGTATTGGCAAAAGTATCAATAGTGAAAATGAATATATTACCACGAATGTTGTATATCTTTAGGTCTGCTCAAGTATCAATTTCAAAGACAGTTTTTAAACAAATTCATAAAGATCTAGCTAAATTTATTTGGAAGCCGAAGAAAACTAGAATATCGTATGAGAAATTAATGACCCCGAAGAGTAGAGGAGGACTTGAGTTACCGAATTTTGAAGTATACTATCTAATTGTGAATGCCAATAGGAGGTTAAGAATTGCTAATTACGATGTAACTAGTACAAAATGGATACCAACTTGGGTGGTCTTGAATTACAAGCATATTTTAGATCGGAATATAAATCCTAAAGCATTACCCTTTTTGGGTAAAAATAGTTGGATAAAGTATGGGATTATGGACCACTTAAAAACATATTGTGTTATCTTTGCAAAATTTATTCCAATCAGTAGATTTGTGGCAATATATGATGTTTTTTTCAACCTTTCCATAAGAATCCCAATTTTAAACTAAATAATCAGTGGATTGATCTTAGTAAATTCCCATTAATAGTTAATTTGACTCTGATTGATGTTTTTAATAAATTTAATTTATCGACTTCACAAGTTAGACAGGAATTGAACCTACCTAAGAGTTATATTGTTATAATGAGACAAATCAGAGAACTTGCTCTGAGTCATTTTGAAAACTTTAAACCTGTAGCCGGAATTGTGGATAAATGCTCTGAATTGTGGCAGGCTCTCCAACAGGAGGTTAAATTTATAACAAGAACAAATAAATTAATTAAAGATTTAAAATTCCAGGATAAAATTCTGTTGTCAGGGTATTGGGTAAACAAAATGACAGTAGCAGATAATCAGGTATTAAAAGCAATTGATTTAACAATAAAATCGGTCTCTTTTCAAAAGTTGATGTATACGCAGTTGATGATTTGGAATAATGCATATTATACACGTCTTAGGTTACATAAATTCAATCCTAGGAATTTTCCAACTTGTCCATATTTCACAAATCAAACAGCGGATCTTCTTCATATGTTCTGGAGCTGCAAGTGTATATATAAACTTTGGAACTCTCTTAGAACACAATTACAAAAGATGGGTTATCAAAGTTCAACGTTATCATGGGAATTTATGATTCTACATATTCCTCCAAGAGAGCTCTCTAGATCACAAACTATAATATGTATGAATATTTTTTTGCTGATGAAGTTGTATATAGCTACAAATTGGTTAGAACCAGACAAGACATCATGGGATAATTTTAAGCTTGTGGCTATAAAGCATATATTAGCACATAAATTACTCCTGAAACAAAGTAACAAAAATATTAATAACCCGAAAATATGGGAAAAGGTTTTTAATATTATATTAGCATAATACTGTTATTAGGAATATATTAAAGTTTGGATGTATATGTGGAGGAAATAATGTTTTGGAACTGTATATGATATGTATGGACGCAAATTACTTCTACAAATGTTTTGGCTTTGTTTTTTTCCCTGGTGTTTTCTTTTTTGGAATAATGACGATTTTCATATGGAAGCATTTCGTGTAGATATTGTATATAGTTTTGATAGTAGTAGTAGTGAATTATGTGTGTGATTTCTTATTGTATATGGAAAATATATATCAATAAAAATTTATTATGGAAAAAAAAAGAAGTATTTCTGAAAGCTGCAGTGGCAACATATTATACAGATTTTAGTAAATTGCCCATATATTCCTTACTTCTCAAGGTTAGCTATTCTGCTATTGCTTATACTGTTAAACCAGACCCGTTTTGTGCTGTTAAACCAGACCTGTTTTGGTTAAGTGCTGTTTAGACATATGGCCTCCAAGAGTTTTAGACAAGTGATTTTGGACAAATCATGATGTAGTTTAATGCACACCTCACAGGATGTCATAACACTGCATCAGAAGTACTGCTTCGACAAGTAACACTCTATGAATATCAGTTTAGATCGTTAACAGTGTAGTTTGTAGTTAATTGTCACATTGTATGTAATAAATATTTTATTTTTCAGGAAGTTCTGCACAATTGCCAGCTTCACAGAATATCATTCTGTGCTGATGATAAAACTGACAAGAGGATATTTACCTTCATATGTAAAGATGCAGACTCGAATAAACATTTGTGTTATGTATTCGACAGTGAGAAATGTGTAAGTACAGTTGCTATCCTACTCACTATTGTTGCATTATGTTATTCACTTTTTAACTACAGTTCACTTAAAAGTCAAGGACATTTATTTGAACAAGAATGCTTAACAGAGAACAGTCGTCATTTCCTTCATCTGCATGTATGCACATAATGCATCTTCATAAAAATATATTAAAGTAGCTAATGTATCTGTCTTTCTCTACATGCTGTTAAATGCACTTTTATGATAAATTCTTCTGCTTTGGTCTCAAGATTGGTCCATGTGACCATAACCCCATTACAGTGGAGACCTAGGTTACTAACCTCTGAAGCAACAACACATAAGTACTAATGAAGTGCGTATGTATGTATATGTTTTAATTAAAAGAAAATTAATCAGATGTAGGTAGCAAGAGTATATTGTATGGTGCTTCACAGACAGCAGTGTAAATAGGCAAGGTGCCCTTCCTTAGAAAACTGTTGCAGTATTCCAGTACATGTGGGAGGAAAGTGAGACTGTGGAAGGCAGATTCACTATAAAAACCTCCACTCTGTGTTTGGTTTGCTTAGCAGCTTAACATGATTATCATATCTGTAAAATTTGCCAGTTGTTTGTCCCTATGACCCTTTATACCAGGATCGTTTCTCTTTATTCCCGTTTGAAGACCTAGCATCTCAATAGCCTCATGCCTGTCAGTTATTAATGTGTTTGTCAGGAAAGGAGGCTTTTCCAGTCTTGGAATCCTGCTGAGGTTTCTTTTGAAATCTTTGCAGAGCCCTCCCTCTCAGGCATCACACTTGCACCCAAAAAGAAAAAAGTGAAATCAGATACCTCAGCTGGTCAGTCCAAATCAACCATACACTCTGTGCAAGGACAAGAAACTGCAGTACATAATGCCCAGTACTGCAACCCCGCCAGACACTTGTTTGACATCTCTCGCTCATACATCTGATGAGACTGAATCTCCTACTGCTATGAGTGAAGAGGGAACCCAGGATGATTATTCTGGAAGGACTAATAATAGAAGTTGTACCAGGTTCCTTTATCAAGGTCCAACAATTTTCTTCTCTACCAGACTTTGTTCAGGTGACTGTCCCAGTGTAGAAGCAAAAAACTAAACATGTTTCTCCTCTCTGGATATCTCATGAGAAGAAATGGCTTGATTTTTCTCAAAATTCATATAAATCCATTTTATCTTGGAAGCCGCCATCCTTTTTCTTTTACCCTTCGCCTGCCCCTCCACCTTTGAAAAGGCAGCATGAATCTTTCTCAGAGGAGGAATCCGATTCAGGTGAGGATTCCCTAGCCTATTCCTCTAAAATGCACTCTCCTGGGCAATGGGACACGGGTAATAGGACACATTATCACTAGATTCCACAATGGAAGAAGGTTCCTTTGTGGAAGCCCTCTCCAGAATGATGCAGCAGTTCGAGTGGAACACTAAACAGGTCCTAGATGTGCAGAAGTACTACAGATTATTTGAAGTCTGGCCCCCTAAGCCTTCTGTTGTGCCCCCTGTCCTCAAAGCCTTTTTGAATGCTTTTGCTTACACTTTTAATAATCCAGATTCACAGCCACCAGTACCTAAGAAACCAGTTTCTACAAGGTGCCAGAGGACATGAAGTTCCTGTACAATAATTCAGTAGCAGATTGCTCACTTTTCTCCTTCTCTGAATACTGATAAACCCACCAAACATGTGCCAGCATCCAGTATAATGTCATCTGATAGAGGCAGAAGAGCCATGGACAGGTATGGTGAAAAAAAGTCTATATCTGTGCCACCCTGACCTTCAGAGCTCTAAATTACTAAACACAGATGAGTAAATATGTATCTGTTTTGATAAACTTGAAAAAGTCTGTTGCTGATTTTGAAAATTCTGACCATAAATCTCAGGTTACCTCTATTCTCCACAGTGCCGCATAGGTAGCCTAGCACACCTTCAAATGCAGCTGTGATGCAAAGAAGCTTCCTCTGGGGATAAGGCAACTGGTACAACTATCCAAAGGTTTGCTTCGCTTTGCCTTCACTCCATCCCAAAAGATGCCAAATTGCTGGACTCATATCTACTTGGGGATCTCCTTTTGGCCTTTCTGCTGCTGGATACTTCAAGATACTGCAAGAAAAAAGCAAAGTAATGCTGGACCTAGAGCAGATTATGCTTACATCAGTCCCTAGATACCAAAAGAGTTATCCTTCTAAACCTACTAACTTTGTACGGAGCAAAAGCCACCTCAAAAGGGCAAGAAACTTAGAAAAGCTTTCAAGAGAAACCTTAGTGGGATTCCATGCCTGGAAAAGCCTCCTTCCCAGGAAGACCCAGAGCTAACTGATTATCTTCTGCCTCATCTCTCCTACCTTAGTCCACACATCAATCTTTCCCCAAAGATGAATCTATCCCTCCCAGCCTGGGAATTCGTTACCTCAGACAAATGGTCTTGTCCATCATACAAAACATTTACATCCCCCGCAAATCAATCTCATGTCATTTCTTCCTTGCTTCAGGAACTGCTGTCCCAGGGGAGCATAGAACCAGCTTCACCTTAGTCCCAGAGAAAAAGTTTCTACTCATGACTATTTTTTTTCCCCAGATAAGAGGAAAAATGTAGGCCTATCCTGGGTTTGTCTTTAAGCGTGTTTTTAGAAGTCACATTCTTCAAGATACTCTCTCCCAACACCATGCTTCCTCTCATGTTTCTTTAGGCAATCTTGTTCAACCTAGATCTGAAGGATGCATACCTGTGTATACATGTATACCCTGCCTGCAGGAAATTTTGCAGGTTTTCTTCACACTTTCAGTTCTCAACTTTACCTTTTGGCATGTCTGCTGCTCCCAGAATTGTTACGAAGTGCATAAACCTGACTATCGCCTTCTGCAGAACCCAGGGGTTACAGATTTTCCCTTACTTGGATGACCTTCTTATTCAGGCTTCTTTCTTAAACTCTGATGCAACATCTTAAGTTCATGATGCTTGTCCTGGAAAGATTGGTGGTATTTACTCTCAAGTTAAGGAAGTCCTCCCTTGTTCCCTCCCCTGACATGTATTCCTAGGATGCAGAGTCAGTACCATGTCAATAACGGCCTTCCTCCCTAAAAAGAAAGTTTGGTCTCTCAGTTTACTTAGTCATTGCTTCCCCCCATCTTTGACCTCAGCAAGAGAGATTCTAAAAGACTAAGGTAAGTGACAGCCTCAGTTCTGATGGTTCTTTATGCCAGATTGTACATGGTGAAGATCCAGTGCTACTTGAAATCCCTTTGGTCTCAACACTGTGTCACCCTCTCTATAATTTCTAAAGCAGGATTTGCAATATTGGATATCTCATGTAAAATTCAACATAGAGTTCCCTTCCCAGCATGCATATCCATCCTTGACCTACACACAGACACATCTGACTAGGGCTAGATTGTGTGGACATGTTTCAGAACAGTTCAGAGATAGTAGTCCCCTAGAAAACTTTAAGTTTCAAAGGAGATAAAAGCCCTCATCCAAGCCTTACTGGTGCTCTGTCACCTATGGAGCCCAAGCATCCTGAAAGTATTCACAGACAACACCTCAGTCATGTGGCACATCAACAGACAGGAGGCACCAAGTCTTGCCAGCTGTGCAGGATAGCTCTGATGGCATGGGACATAGCCATAGAAAGAAACATGTCCCTACGGGCAACTTTCATATCTTCAGAGGACAATTTCCTTGTGAGAAACCTCAACAGATCTAGAGAATATCACCAAAAATGGATGCTGTAACGATAGGTCTTTCAGGACATAGTCCACAAATGGGGTACAACTCAGATCTTTGCCTCCAACCAGAACAGAAAAGTCAGACTGTTCTGCTTCAGGACCCCTTGACAACAGGCCAGGAGGATGGGCATCATGTCTTTCAAAAGGGGAAAGAAGTTGTCATTTGCCTCCCTCCCTTTCTCTTGGCCTCAAATGTTCTTCTGGAGATCCAGAGGGACAGCACCAAAATCTTGCTAGTAAATCCCTTTTGGCTCTGACAGCATTGGTTCTCACTTCTTCTTCATTTGGTCAAAGTCAATCACATCACCTTACCCCACATAGTGGGCTTACTGTCATAAAACAAGGACATGATTCACTCCAGCCTTCAAGCTCTCAACGTGACACTCTGGGTGATAGAATCTAAATTCTCTTCTAACTCCAATTCTCAGAGGAAATAAATCCACTTTCAACAGGAATTTTCAGAGGACATGCTCCAGGTATACCAGGAAGTGAAAAAAATCTATTGCTAGAAAGTCTTGCATCTCCAAGTGGAAAAGATTTTCCATATGGTGTCAAAGAAGAATTAGAACCCCCTTTGTGAGGGTATTTTTTTATTCTGTCTTACTTTTGTGAACTAGCTTATTCCTCCATCAAAGCCCACACATCTGCTATCATTGCTTGCAGGCCTTTAAATCTATTGTTGCACTCTAGGATTGAGGTCAAACAATTTTTAAAAAGCATCTGTCAACTGCATCCTCCCAAGAAAGCTACCCTCCCCCTGGATCTGAAGTTTGTTCTGGGAAAGCTTACCCAGCCACCTTCTGAACTGGCAGCTTTAGTTTTAGTAAAAGTCTGTACTTGGAAAAGAGTAGAATGTTGGAGTTGCAAGCTGTTCCTCTTTTCCTTATCCAGCATAAGGACAGGGTTTCCTTAAGAGCAATTCACACCTTTATTCCCAAAGTAGTACAATAGCTGTCTCTGTATTATTCTATTCATTTGCTAGTCTTTTCTCCTAATCCACAAAATAGAGGTGAAAGACCCGTTAACACTCTAGGTGTACATAGGCAATGAAGATTTAACATGGAGAAAGAAATAAACCATTCAAAACATCTGACCAACTTTTTGTCTCTTTCCAAGAGGGTAAGTTGGAACCCTTGGTTCCAGACAGACCCTTTCCAACTAGATTTATAAGTCTACTTTTTTTATGCTACACATTCCATGGTAAAACCCTGCCAGCTGCAGTCAAGGCCCATTACATCATAATCGTTTCCTCCTCTAGTACCTTCTTCAAAGACATTGACTCCAGATCCATCCTGGAGGCCACCATTTGGACCTCTGCTTACACTCTCACAAAGCATTACAGAGCAGATATTTTTGCAGCCCTAACACATCTTTTGCTAGATATGTTCTCTTAGAACTGATGGGCAGCATCCCTTTACCTAATCCTACCTCTCTCAACAAATCTTAGCTTTGGGAATTACCCTCAACTATTGGGGTAGTTCAACATTGATCAAAGAAAGGACATAGTCCATTTGTGCAACAACTTACTATGACATTAGATGTCACTGTTGCAGTATTGCTTCCCTACAACCTCCCTCATCTTTCCTGTGCTTTGTGGACTGAGGTGGGCAGTTTCTTTCAGTCCTCTTACCTGATGATGTTTCTTTTTTATAATTCTTTTATCCAGGCTCTCTCCAGGGTTGCCTTGCGGCTAGATAGTCTGAGGATCCTACTGTCATACTTTCACTTATGGACCCCTACACCTGTGGGCTGAAGTCATATGCCAGGTGTATGGAACATTAAGAAGGTTATTTGGCTTTGTTACTGGCTGGATGTCAGGTTACACATCAGGATTACTGACAAGTACTGGAATACTGCAACAGCAATCAGTAAAACATCTACTGTTATGATAAGTCCTTGCAGAACTGTACTTTCATAATAAAATTGTTAGGTTACAATGAATGGAAAATGAAACTATAGTAATTGAGCAGCCTGATTTCTTTTATTTATTGTATTTGTTGTATTTGTCTGAAAATGTCTTTCTGGGAGAGTTTAATTTTCAGTGGGTTCCAGGGAGACATGCTGATGTGCAAATGAACATATTACTGCAACAGATAAATTATTGTGTACCATGATTAATATGAAAGTTACATTTCCAGTTATAGTAATAAACATTATTTACATTATTTATATCAGTTCAAGCTGGTCAGTATTACTTTACATGAATAAATTATAAACATATGATAATTACAGTGAAAGTCATTGTAATGAAGGGTTTACACTATTTATGTTATGGGATATCACTGGAGCTATAGATTGGTACATTCAGTTCAGACAATTCCTTAGTCTAGCCATGCAACCAAGATACATGTTGTGGGGGGGCATAATATTGCAGCCAGGTCAAAAGATGTCTTTTTCTCCTTTTTTTCAAAATATGATATTAGAAGGCTTAGGGGTTTCTTGCTAGGCAAAAGGTGTCTAGCACAACTTAAAAGAAAGCTACCTTTAGGAATGAAATTTATTTTTCACTGTTGACATTGGGCACTTATTCTTGTCTTGGTATTTCCCAATGCTGTGATGGTTTACTAACATGAGCCACATTGGAAGGCCTTCCTTCTCTGAGAGCTCTGCACATTGATGTACTGTAATTCTCCATGTGTAGGTTCTTGGGACTGTGAGCTGCTGTATATCACCAGGTGGGAATGGAAGGAGAAGAGTAATTACCTGTGACTCACAGTGGATTTTTGTCTTAGCCCTACCTTCCATTGTTGTATGAGGCTGAACCAGAGAATGTGCAATGGCTTCACGAGGGTGAGACCCCTGCCTTCATGGTGATGTGTTCCTTAAGCTGCCTGGCCTTCAACAGTAGTGTGTGAAGGAAGGCTGGTAACCACACTGCTCCAGTATCGATATCAGACACTCCATGCATCATCCACATGCCCCCAGCTTGTCCTCAAATTCGCCACTGTGGAGAAATAAGCAGGCAAATCATGTCATTTGTCTCTTCTGCCAAGCCATCTCCTACAGTCAGCTGCTCAACTAATCAGACCTGAGCCATCTGCAGTCACAGGCAAGACTACATCTCTCTATAATGGTGGCATATGTTAAAAGTGAGAATGAATTACTGATAAATGGAACTGGATCTTCAAATGGAGAGAGAGCAGTCATATGTTCTTCAGATCTCCGATCTCTCTGGTAACGTAGACTGTTATTAATGTAATTAATATTCATTTGGTGCTGTGATCGATACTATTTTTATACATAATGGAGAAAGGATAGAACAGAGAAAACTCTGTAGAAGGTTTTCTGTAGAGATGTAATAGTTTCTTCCTGCGATGTTTGCCATTTGATGATTTTGTATACAGTAGCACCTCCAAGAGGGAGGAGGATGAAGACAAGAGAGTGGTAAGTGGCAGTCATGCCTGTTTAGGCTTGAGATAATGATGTAATGATATGTTTTTGAAAGGGGTTAGTTACAAATTGAAAGTTTGGTCAACTTTGTTGTAAAAAGATAGATATGACTGCAAATTTGTATGGACATTTGTAATATACAGATATCAGATAATAATTTGGAAAGATCTGAAATGATAATGAACACCGGGTTTGGTTTTACTTCAGGTGATATAATTAACACGCATATCAAATCTGAGCTCTCAGCCTAGAATTAGAGATAAAAGTTTGGCTTACCTAGCATTGGTGAGTTGTTTGTCAAGGGTAGCCATTGAGTTTCTCTGCTTATTGCTAATGTTACAGAAATGGTTTCTGTCTGTTGTATAGTTTTATCTTGCATATATTGAGACATATTCAAGATGCCTCCAGTCAAAGCTGGGTTTTAAGAAAGGTATTTTTAGCTTGAGCATAACTAAGATAAATTCCGAGGAGTTGGGTATAGATATTAGTGCCATCGGTATATTGGGAAATTTCAACTTCATGACAGTGCTATGATATTTGATTTATAAAGATTTTGAAGTAAGGTTATATCAGATCCATTAAACTCCTATTATAAAATATTTTGTCATAAGAAGAAACAACTGACCTACTTTCATGTTCATTTAATTCCTTTCATGTATTTATTGATTTCCTTCCATGTAATTGTTGCAGCTTTCTTAACATAAGGGATTCTTTGCCAGGGGTAGCCCAACATCTGGCCAGTATACCAAAGCCTTGGAAATTTTTAGATGTTGTGCATCACACATATGCTCCCTACTCAAGGTGCAGGGCATAAATGTGATGTGCCAACATACATACCTCAGAACTTCTTTGCCACCAGTCCAAACGGCATCATTGTTGGTCGAAACACTCCTCCTGTGCTGGTTACTGAGCCATGTTTCAGATAAGTGCTCCACTGGGGTTTGTACCTATCCATTTCTATTTTAATTTTGGTGAGTTTAGATGTCATCTAGAAAGGGAAAATGTCAGTGTGGGAGTCAGGTTCTTTATATAGATAGTCACAAACAGTGTCTCTTCTGTTTGGGTGCTTTTCTTGACACGCGCAGTTCTGTATCTGCCAAGCATTTGTCAAAACCCTACATAGTGCTCTCTCCTCCTTGTGAATTTACCTGAAGAACCAGCATGTTAAACTGTTGGAGCAAGGTGCTATGGCAGACTTTTCGGTCCCAAAGGTCAGCCAGCCGCCATGAAAAAACTTAGATATCTGAGTTAGGGATGGAGTTCCAGGCTTTAGAGATAATGTTGGAGTAAATGGAATTGCTAAAACAGTTGTTAGATATAGTGAACTTTAACAGGAATTTGTCAGTAGATCTTAGAGTTCTATTATTTGAATAGGGCTGAACAAGATTTTGAAGTGCTGGGCATCTATTAAATTGGTTTACGATAGTAACGGCAGTTGCAATTTGAATGTGGATCAAGAGGTTAGGTAGTTCTAGCCATTTTAGTCAGAGGAGAGCAACAAAGTGGTGGGATCTATAGGATGAGTTTGTGTTGAATTTGGTGATTTTGTGGTAGCAGGTCTCAAGTGTTGTTAGGTCACTTTTTTAAGGTTTGTAAAGACTGAAGAAGAGCACAGCAAGGTAGAAAGAAGGCGAGTCCTGGCAGTTGCCTAGCTGGTGTGGTTGGTTAGGAATGGCTTGGCTCTGTATAGTGAGTATAGTTTGATGTGGGTCTTTTTAATTACTATTGCTATGCGTTTATCAAATCTCAAACTGCTATCAGTGATAACTGAGAAGTTTGGTATGTGAAAGTGGTCCAGTTTTGGTTTTGGGTGAGTAGATGGAAAGGGGTGGTATGCCATCAGCAGACGTTTTATTGGAGAAGAGCATTCATTTGGTTTTCTTTGGATTTAAAATTAGTTCATAACTGGAGAGGTAGGATTCTATGGCTGAGAATGGTTTGTTGTTTATTTCTTGCAGTTGTGGAAGGGAGGGAGCAGCGCAGATGAGAGTAGAGTCTGCATACTTAGTTAAGGTTGCTTGGTGAGTAGCAGTATAGACTTTGCTGATAAAGATTGTGAAGAGAAGTGGACTTAAATGTGATCCTTGGGGGACACCAAATGTAGCAGGTAGATGGGAGGAGAGATCATTTTGCCACCTCACAGCTTGTTGTCAATCTGAAAGGTAATTGTGAAACCAGGAGAGGGCTGCTTGGGATAGGTTTAGGGAAGAAAATTAATTGAAGATCTTTTGTTGGGATGCAGTGGCAAAGGCCTTGGACATATCTACTGAGATAGAGGCAACACGTTGTCCTTCATTTCTGAGTTGGCTTATTGTGTTAGTGATGCTTATGAGGGCAGGTGAGGTGTTGTGTCTGGATGGAAAGCCATGTTGGGAATTGGTTAGCAGGTTATTGCAGAATAGATAGTTCATGAGTTGTGAGTGTATACAATTTTCCAGAATATTTGAAAGGGGTACAAACTGACTATTGGTCTGTAATTGGAGAATTCTGTTGATATGCCACCTTTGTACAAAGGAATGATGTTGGCAGTTTTCCAGAGTTTGGGGATATCTTGCTCTGTGACTGATTGGTTGATCAATTAATAGAGAAACTGGGTAAGAGATGGCATCAGTTGCTAACTTGAGATACTCATTGGGTGCTGGTCTATGTCAAAGGTTGTGAGCTTTAGTTTATTTAGCCGTTTTTTATGTTGCTTGTTTGGACAGGTTTTAGGAGAAAGAATTGGTGGTAGCTTCTTTTATAGTTGGAATAAGGGGGCATTGTTATTAATCACCAGAGAGAGTATGGAGTTTGTAAATAACAATCTGAACTGGGAAGCTAGGTTCTCTTTAGTGTTTGTGGCAACTGGGTATTTGATATAGTATTGTGGTATAGTAAATTTGTTGTCGTTTTTGGTCTGCTTTTTGGATTTGTTTGTTAATTGCCGGTAGATTTCAAAGGAGATTTGGGTTTTGTTACTCTGGTATGGAGACCATGTGTTGTTTTTTTTGCTTGAGTAACTGTTTAGTATCTTTAGTCAGACATGGATGTAGTTTGATTTAACTTGGGTCTTTCTAAAGGGAGCTAGTATGCTTAGAATTTCAAGGAATTTGTTGTTAGAGTATTGCACAGCGTAGTCTAGATGGAGGTGTGATCTTACCGACTAGTCACAGTGCTGCAGAAGTGAATTAAAAGTAGTGGCTGAAAAATGTTTTTTATTTCAGATTTGTTTATATATGATGTTTTTTGGAGGACTAGAATGGTGCCTAAGTAGATATGTGGGAAGGTGATCACTTAGGCTGTCTGGGGTGACACCCTTAGTGATAGAATAGTGAGGACTTATTGGTTAAGGTCCAATAGCATTGACTGTCTGCTATTTTGCTTATCCACCCTAGTTGATGATGTTATCGTTTGAGAAAATCCATAGTGATTTATGAAGTTGGGGGGGTTATTTGAAGTACAGGTAGACAAGTTCTTATTGAAATCCTCCATTATTATGGTTTCTTGCTTAAATGTTTAGGATATCCATGAGAGAAGATTCAAAATTATGGGTGGGTTGTTACTAGGAGGGTTATAGACTGAAATTATGACAATGTGTTTTTTGAGTTTATTTTGAGATGGCAGGTTAGTAGTTCAGTGTTGTTGAGGCCTTGTGAGTTTAATTGTTTGCATTTGAGTTCAAGTATATCTTTATATATTATAGCCATTCCTCCACTTTCTAGTCTGTGCATATTGTTTCCTGAGGATAGAATGTCAGTGTTGTTTTTGTAGGTTTTCAGCCAAGTTTCACTTAAACCTGCTATGTCTGGGGTGCAAAGGGAACGGTAAGCATGAGATGCATGTATTTTGTTTAAGAGGCTCCTGAGATTCTTATTGATTAATAAAACGCTGGAGCCACTTTGCTGTAGATTAGTGATGGCCTGGAGGTTAGTGATGTTTGGTGTATGCGGTACTTGATGTGTGGGTTTGAGTGCATGTCACCACTTAATTTCAGTTATAGTTTTTGGTATAGGAATGGATATGAGAGTTTGAGAGCTAGTTAAGTATATTTACAGGATACATGTTGCGAGGCTAGTAGCTGAATTTATCTGTATGTGAACAGTCCTGTCTTGATGCTGTTAAAGAGGTGTGATGTTATGGATATGATGTATGTTTGAAGTTATGTGATTATGATAAAGAGGTGAGGTGGTAAAGTAATATGAATAAGCTGAGGATAGAAATATGTACGAGTAACATTGTTATATATAAGGTGTATAGGTTATAGGTAAAGCTAGTAGAGATTTAGTGAGTAAGTAGGTTATGAGGAATGTTTAGCTTTAAGAGTAAAGGCTGTGGGGCAGGGGGGAGTGTTAGAGATAGTAAGGGGGGTGGTTGGCCTTAAAGCCTCCTCAAGGAGTTTCTGTACCAGCTACTCTATCCTCTTAAAAAGCCCAGAGAGCAGGAGTCCTCTAGTGAGGACCTGGATTCTGGGGAAGAGTCTTTGGCACATTTTTTTCAAATCCCTTCTCCCTTGGATTATGGGTCTGAGAAGTAAGATTCTATTTGTCCCAACTCTTCCTTGAAGAACTCTGCTTTGGGGCTACTATTTTTGATATGATGTAATATTTCAAATGGGACTCTTTTTTTAGTTTTCTGATATTCAATAGAAACGTTATGAACTGCTCCAAATGGAATCTCAAGCTCTCTGTTGCCCCCTGTTTCCCAACTTCCAGCCCGTAAGAAACCTGACAGATTTTACAAGGTGGCTGATGATTGTAAGATTTTTGTACAAGTGTCCTTCTGCTGATCCTTTTGTAGTCTCTTCTGACAGACTTTCTAAACTTTTGTCATCCACTAAACTACTTTCTTCAAATAAGGACAGTAGAACCATGAAATGTCTAGGCAAAAAGGTATATGCTGCTGCCACCCTGGCTTTTATGGCTATTAATTACCAGACTCATGAACAGGTATGTTTTAGCACTTCTTTCTCAAGCTTTTCAGGCAATTTCTAACCATCCAGATTCAGAAGGGATGGTCTTGACCATTTCTTTACTGGTTTTCACCTGTCAAGTGGCTCTCCACTCTCTTAAATGTAGTTATGATACAGCTGATACTTTCTCTAGAGATGCTGCACTTTGTTCTGTTTTTAGATGTTACTCTTGGCTTCATCTCTAGCCCCTTACCTGATGACATTAAAGTTGCATTGTTGGATGCTCCTCTTGATAATAAGAACATTTTTGATTCTGCAGCTGATGCTGAACTTTTTTAAACCCTCTAGGATTAAAGCAAGGTCTTGCAGAAATTGAAACATGTTTTTGTCTCTCCTATCCCTAAATTCCAGAGGAATTATCCATCTAAGTCTACTTTTGTTAGCAGACAGCCTTGCACTTCTCCTAAAAGGGTTATAGACATGTACCCCCTGCTAAGACTATTCAGACTCCTCCTTCTCAGAAGCCTTATTTTCAGGACAAGCCAGGTTTTATCTGACCGTTTGCTTCCCCTTTCCATAGGCCAGGTTCCCATATTACTTCATCTTCCCTGTCCCTCCCCATTTGGTTAAGGGTCACTCAAGACTCTTGGCTTTTAACCATCGTCTGCCAGGGGTATTTCATGGTATGGAAATCCCTTCCTCTTTTCTAGGGATCCCTCAGCCTCCTTAGGAACAGCATCCTTTCTTTCCAGGACTACTTCAGTCTTTTTCCTCAGGACACCATTCAAGTTGTACCCCCTGGCCAGGAAGGGAAACGGTTTTATTCTAGGATGTTTCCAGTTCCCAGGAAGGAAGGCAACTGGAAACCTATTCTCAACCTTTCTCAGCTCAACACCTTTCTAATGGTCCTTCCCTTTCAGATGTTGCTCCTTCAAACCCTATTTCCTCATCTTCTTCCTCAGGCCTCTTTGATATCCTTTGACCTCATGAATGCCTACCTTCATATCTCCATTCATCCTTTTTTCAGGAAGTTTTTACACTCCTTTGTCTCACCCCTCCATTTTCAGTTCTCTGCTTTGCCCTTTTAAATTTCTGCTGCCGCAAGGGTATTCACCAAATACCGCACACATGTCATTACCTTTTGCAGGATAAGACGGGTTCAGATCTTTCCTTATCTGAATGACCTACTTATTCAGACTTTGCCCTTCAAGGTCCTGCTTCAGCACCTCCAGTTTACAGTGTGTCCATTACAAAGCCCAGGGTTCACCATAAACTTTCAGAAATCAGTCCTTTTCAAGATCATTCCTATGCTGGCATCCCTACCTCCAACCAAGGCTCTTTCATTACAGTCTGTTCTTCCTCTGACTTCTGTCACAGCCAGAGATTTCTCTGGGTTCTAAGATTCATTGCCTCCACCATTCCTATGCAACCTCTAGCCGGACTCCATAGGAGAAAACTGCTTTGATTCCTGGAATGTGGCTTTAACACTGTCATCCACCAGAATTCCTAGTTGTTTTCCTTCCATGCTTCAAACTTGAACTTCAGTGATGGAATCAGCTTTCTCTCAACCCAGGACTTCCTTTCAACCTTCAATTCCTTCTCAAAAACTTGTTTTGGATATCTTGGACAGGGGGTGGGGATCCTCCTTTGGTTCCCTCAAAGTCCAAGGTCTCTGGGCCTCTTCATCAGAGGTCAGATCATATCAACATAAAGGAGATGGGAACCCCCCCTCCCCATTTAGCTCTTCAGGTGTGTCACTCCCTCTTTCTTCCTGGACTTCTGAAAGTCATCACAGACAATACCACAGTGATGAGGTATATCAACAAGCAAGGGGGGGGGGATGTGGTTCTCTCTTTTTTTGCATACTTGCTCTTCAGGTCTGGTATCTAGTGGACCAATATCAAGTGACTCTTCAAGCCGTCTACATTCCTTTAGAGCAAAATATAGTGGCAGACATCTTGAGCAGGTCCAGTACACAGGCCCTTGAATGGATGCTTCACAGAGATGTGTTTCTGGACATTGTCCATCAGTGGGGTATTCCAAAGGTAGAGCTTGCTGCCTCCCCTCTGAACAGATTCCCAAGCTCTCTGGCCTGAAAGGTGGATGTTTCTCTATGATATCTATCCCCTTCCTCTGATTCCTAGGGTCCTGCTCAAGAGCAAGCAAGAGTCCTCCGAAATCTTGCTGTCAACTCTGTTTTGGCCCAGACACATTAGTTCCCCTTTCTTCTTCCCTTAGCCAGGGGCAATCACCACAAAATACCTCACAAGGCAGACCTTCTAACAAAAGAGAAGAAGTCTTTGTTCCATCCTCACTTGTCCACTCTTCAACTGATGTGGGTGATAGGCATTTGATCTCTTTTAGGTACCTCTTTTCTGAGGACATGCTTAGGGTTCTGCAAGAGGCCAAGACGCCCATTACAAGGAGCTCATATATGTCCACATGGAAGAGATCTCTTGCTGGTGCCTTTTTCATAACCAGGATCCATTTTCAGTGGGGATCCCTTTGGTTACCTCTCTTATTTGTGTGAATTGCTCCATGCTGGATTGGAGTAGTCTTCAGTTAAAGCCCATCATCCAGCCATTTCTACTTGGCTGCCCTTGACTCCTCTTCTTGTTTCTAGTTTTGAGTTTAAATAATTTCTTAAAGATGTCTCATATCAGGCTTCACAGGAAACCTATTCCACCTTCCTGCGACCTCAGTTTTATGATTAAAATATTGACTCAGGCTCCTTTTGAGCCTGCAGCTTTGTACTTGGAAGACTGTTCTTCTTTTGCCCCTTGCTTCAGCTAACATATTATCTGAATGCCTGGCTCTTATGTGGCTGTTCCTCTTTTTTTTGCTTTTTCATAAGGACAGGGTGTCTCTTCATATTAATCCTTCTTTTATGCCCATGTGGTTAATTTGTTGTCTCCTAATCAGTATATTAATTTGCCCACCTTTGTAGTCTGCTAGTGGGAAGGTTTTTCATACTTTGGATATGCATATGCAGCTCAGATATTATTTGGATAAGGCAAAGGTTATTCATAAATCTGAGCAAATTTTTGTTTCCTTTCATCCCAAAGCTATGGGTTTGGCTGTTTCTAAGTAAACAATATCCTCATGTATCTCTAAGGCCGTTTCTTTTTTTATTCTTTTCATGGTAAATGTATTTCTGCCTATGCAAAGGCTCATTTTGCTAGAGCTGTTGCATCCACTGGGGCCTTTTTCAAAGGACTGGATACCAATTCTATCCTTGAGGGTACTGCTTGGACTTCTGTCCATACCTTCAATAAGCATTCAAGTTGGATGCTGTTTCCAGCGCAAGAGCTGGCCTTGCCAGAGCTGTCCTGCATTGGTTTTTAGAGGGCTGTTCTGTGTCTTTCACCTCCTGAGTTTTCTCTGACTTATGGTAAGAATACTGCAACAGTGACATGGAAGGAGTGTTACAGTATTCACACACTCCCTACTCTCTACTTTTTTTTTTGCTCTGCTCTATTCCCACTGCTTTCCTGAACTAGAAGTCTTTTATTTATTTTCCCCTTGTGGATGCATTTATTCCTCCTCATTCCTAGAAATTATTGTTCCCCTTGGGCTTTTCAGTTCTAAGATATGTATGCCCCTATGTCACCTTTATGCCCTACACCTTGAGCAGGAACCATAAGCATGACGTATATTGTCTATAAATTCATAAAGGTTTGGTATACTGGCTGGACATTGGGGTACCTTTGGCAAGAAATCCCTTATGTTAAGAATACTACAACAGTGAAGAGAAGAACATCTACTATTATGGTAAGATTTTGCACAACTGTACTATCTTTGGAAACAATGAGCAGATTATTTTTATTGAATTCAAAACACAAATTAATTTACCCCAAGTCAGTATCATACATAAAATACTTGTTGAATAACTTCTTAATATAATATACTGGCATTCGCAGGACCATACATACATTTTAATTGTAAAATAATTCTGAAGCCTAATGAATATTTAGTTTCAGTTTAACAATGGAAGCAACCCAGGGTGATTGCAAGGTAGTATAAGTCTTCTTTAAAGTAGATTTGACTATATTAACATGCATATGTGACTTGTGCTTTGCCTTGTATGTAGTATTCAGATCATTTGACTCCCTGTTTTTAGATACAAATTGAGAACATGTGTAGTAGGAGTTAATGATCAACAGTGTCAGATACACTGAAGAGTTCAAGAAGGATAGAAGAAATAGTCTCCCAAGGTCTGTTTTAGATCTGATTTTGGCTGCAAAGCACAGTAAGAATGTTCTGCTCTGTGATTTGGTCAGAAACCAAGTAGATTAAAGAGGAATTTTGCATTGAAGAGGTGTAAGCACTCAGATTTTCAGGTAATTATGAGAGAGAGCTGAGAGCAGTGCAGTGGGACAGAAGCAAAAATGTGACTTGCATCCATGCGTTTCTGTGTGAATGGAAGTTATTGTGGCTTTTTTTCCAGACTGCTATGATATAGTTCTTGGAGAGTGAATGGTTGATAAAAATGGAAATTTCATGAATGATAGACTCTGCAGCAACCATAAGGAATCCACATTACAATGTATATTTTATTAAACTGTGATGAGACAGGTACTTGAATCTATACTTCCTGTTGCAGTGTTTAGTCTGACTGAAGACTTCACTGAGATTAGACCACATTCAGCAGTGTCTCTGTTGTTTACAAAACAGCTCGGCAAACCCAAAGCCAATATACATGGTAGTAATGTGCAGAATTCTTTCTTCAGAAGTGAAGAAATATATTGTTTTCAAGAATTTGTGGATTATAATTACAATATGTAATTCACTTTGTAAAATGTCCCAGATAAAATCACCTTGCATTCTATTATTTTAGGGATAATAAGCTGAAATCTACAAATTATGGCTCTGGAAATCACATTTTATTCTTCACTTTGAGTAGATTATCCAGTGTGCCTGACTGATACAGTATGCTGCATGTTTGTTTGTTGCTGGGAAAGAAACTGAAAGGGTATTTAACTCTTTTACTTTTCTTATGAGGGGAAGACAAATTGCAGTAACAGGAGATGTTTGCCAATTATTGAGAGTTTATAATGAATCTGTCATTTGTTCACCTTTTGTTCATTATAAGGGGACACGATTCTAAAAAGATAAATGCTTATATTACTGTAGCTAAAGAACAGAGCCACAGAATTTCATGAACTGCTGGATTTCTTTGTAAAAGATGCAACAATTTGTGGTACAAAAATGTTGAAACAGACATAACCTTATCAAAAAACATAGCAAGTTAAATTGTTAGTAAAACAGTTAACTGAGGAAATGGAGGAAAAGCAAGATAAAACAAGTCAAGTAAAGAAAAGAATAAAGTAGAAAATACAGCTGTAATAGTATTGTGAACCATAATGGAGTTGAGAAAAACATCCACAAGGTCAGGACAACAGCCTGTGCAGTTGATCTTCAACTTAGTGTGGTATGTGTGGCTAGAAGTTTTAGTAAATGGGTTGTCTTACTTTTTTGCCTTTCTATGTCTTGTTACTGGCATTAGTCCATTTACTATAAGCCCATTCATTCCTCTATCACACACACATTATTGGGCAAAGAGTGTATTGGCAGAATCCTGATGTGACATTGCAGAGTCGATCTTCCCTCTCTACGGAGAGAGTGACCTTTAGGACATGTATCCAATATGACTGTAGTTCTCCCTTTAAAAGAGCCAAGAGCTGATATGCAAGGGAAGGGAATCCTATCTAGATATAACAAGTACAATGTCGCAACCATCATTACCCATGACACTGTTGAGTCCATGGTTCCCTATCTACTGTGCAACAGTTTGTCTTCAGGCAGGGAATTGTGTTCTGGCATCTCCTAGGGCAAGCCTCAGCACAAAACCTTATAATGGGTGAATGGACTTACACTGCTCAATGCCACCCTGTAGCTGACATCAGCAGTCACTAATCAAACTTGGGTCATCTCAGTTCTAGTCAGATCTGTGTATGCTTTGGATGCAAGTAGCATTGCCCTACTTATACATTTTGTAGAATCTGTGCTGGAGAAGAAGCCTTTTTTAAATGTGCAAAAGTAAAACAAGTATGTTCAAAAGAATTTACATGTTGTTGAGCAGAAACATAAAAATGAGTAGTTTCTTAAATGAGTAGTTTCTTTACTACTCTTCAAGTGAACATTATTGACATAGTGAATTCAAAACATAATTCCTGGTTATTGAGACAAAGGTGTGAGTCAGACTGTTGGACCAGCTTCATGACCTAGATGGATAAAGCCCTGGTTATACTGCAGACAATCCAAGTTCGGGTGGCATCAATGGTGTCTGTATGAGCTAGCCTAGGAGGGTGAGAATGAGTGGCCACTGTCAGCTCACCCATACTGTGATAAGGCAGGAATTTGGGACAACTACTTGGGTTACACCTTGTAGGCACACCAGCTGTTTCACCAGTGGAATATGGACTGAGGGAGAAAGCGCTGCTATGATGCACTAGCATCTGTAAGGTATTTCATCAGAGGGCAGCAGCACTGGAGTTAAGTGAGCAACTGATGTTGAAGAGGGCATTACACCTAGGGAGAGGGAAAGCCACTGTAAAGGACCAGAAATGTGACTGGCCACCAACCACATGATTATCACCTCAGCAGAATGGATGGTCTGATGGGGCTTCTGGGCAGGAAGTAATGAAACCCTTAGGTCCTGCAGGGGGAGAAAACTATTATAAGTCTGGTTGTTGACAAGGACTGAGCAGAATTAAAATAAGCAGAATGCTCAGTTTATGCTAGTTGCATGTATAGTGTACAATATTTTATCTGATTATATTTTTAAAGGATTGGTAACAGAAGGCATGGCAGACACAGCAGTTTGCACATTAAGACATTCTGACCAATTAGTTGGAACCACTGGGTCAGAAACTGCTGACATACAAGATCATAGATTTATTTATTTATTTTATTTTACATTTGTTAACCGGGAAAGTCCGACTGAATACAGGTCCATTTTCAGCGGAGGCCTGGGGAAAAAAGCTCCAAATGTACAAAAACAAGTGAAATTATTACAGTGAGTTATCACAAAAACTGATATTTGTTTAACGATATATACACACAGGTACATGTTTTTCTCACATACACACAGCACAGGTTGGAAGCAAGTAGCTGAGAAAGAAATAGTATATTAAGGTGGTTATTATACATAGTGTAGTGTTAACTTTGAACCTTTCCGGTAGGTGGGTGATGCACAGAATTTTAAAAAGTTAGAGAAGTCGGGGTTTTATTTTTATAATGAAGTTCTCGTTTATGAATTATGTTTGAGTGGGTGTTAGTCAGGGTTTGTACAGGGACAAAGCCATTGCATTTTTAGATATTTCCTAAGGGATTTTTTTTTAATTAGGATAAGGAGGGGTCACTGGTGACTTCAGCAGGAAGTAGGTTTCAGTTTTTACTGGCAGAGTTGGAGAATAGTGATTCACCTGCTGAATTGTTGGTTTTAATAGTTTGCACTGGCAATTTTTTGGAAGAGCGAAGGGATTTTAGGTTACTGTAGGGGAAATAATATTTTTCAGTATGGGCGTACTGTCTGGTTGGTAGAGAATTTTGTGAACAACTATTAATTGGTTATATTGCAGTTGGTAGGGCAGTTCAAGCCAGTCTAATGATTGAAGGTTAAGGCAGTGATGGGTTCTATAAGCTGATCCTGTAGCAAATCTGGCAATGTTATTATAGCACCTAGTTAATTTACTGAGGTTTGATTTGCTTAGGTTTATGAAGATGGGTGAGGCATAAAGAAGGGCTGATAGCAGATGTGTACGGGCAATAACAGTTCTAGCAGATGGGGTTAGGAATGGTTTAATCCTATATAAAAAGCCTAATTTTTTATTAACTGTTTTAATAGTTTTGTCTATGTGATCATCAAACTTAACGTTATTGTCAATCACTCCCAGTAGCTTAGTAGTAGGTTCTGGGGAAATTATGGTACCATTGGTAGATATTATGGTGAGCGGTGGAGAGGGGACCTTGAAAGTGGAGGAGAAGAGTAATAGTTTGGTTTTATTTGGGTTTAATAGTAGTTGGCGACCAGTGAGCCAGTTCTCTACTTTGTTGAAAGTGATTTGGGGCAAGGATTGTAAATCTGTGGGGGAGTTGGCAAAGCAGATTAGGGTTGAGTCATCTGCATACTGAATACAAGTTGCATCAGGGATGACTTTGTACAGGTCATTAATGAATATGGAGAATAGGAGGGGACCTAATATAGATCCCTGTGGGACTCCAAGGGTGACTGGTAAATGGGACGATAGGTTATTCTTCCATAGTACAGCTTGTTGTCTGTCACTTAGGTAAGAATGAAACCAGGTAATTGCTAGGTTATCTATGGAGAGTGATTTTAATGTGTTTAAGAGTAGCTGGTGATTTACCATACCAAATGCCTTGGATAGGTCAAGGAAGAGGGCTGAGAACAGCTTGTTGTCATTACAGTTTTGATTTATTGTATGGGAGAAGGAGAGAAGGGCTGAGGTTGTACTATGGCAAGATCTAAATCCTTGCTGGGAGGGGGCTAGGAGAGTGTTTTGATTCAGAGAGGCAAGAAATTGCTTGTGGATACATTTTTCCATTATTTTAGCCAAGGGAGACAGAATTGCTATAGGCCTATAATTTGAAAGTTCAGTGGAATCTCCCCCTTTATGAAGAGGAACAATGTGGGAGATTTTCCAGATGTGGGGGATATAGGCTTCGTGGATAGTTCTATTGATTAAAATTGATAATGGGTATGCTATTTCATTAGCGGCTTTTTGGAGATATTCTGCAGGTAGTAGGTCTGCTGAAAAGGTGGTGGGTTTCTGTTTTTTAAGTGGGGACTTAATAAAAGATGTTTGTACTGGATCAAGCTTAAAGGGGATCTTATTATCAGGTGTGGGGTTGGAAGTACTTGGGGTATAGGGCAATAGCTTACTGGCTAAGGATTGCACGGTTTCTGTAAAGAAAGTATTAAAGGTATTAGCAACAATTCTAGGAGGTTGTTGGAGGGTAGTTAAGGGGGTAGGGATAGTTGATTGGCCTGGGTGGAAAAGTTTGTTTATGCCTGACCAGAATTTTTGTGGTTGATTTTGGTGCTTATGTTGCAGATTACCGTAGTAGTGCTTTTTGTCTAGCATAATAGACTTCTTTGTATCAGTTCTCAGCTCTTTATATATAAGGTGGTCTTTTGGGGATTTAGTGGTGCTCCAGGAAGTCCATGCTTTATTTCTGCTAATAATTGTTTGTCTTGTATCATTGGACAGCCATGGGACTACTTTGTTATTGGTTCTGATAGTGCATGTTGGAGCATGGTTATCCAGGATAGCAAGAAATGTAGAGTTAAAGTATGAGACTGCTTCATCTAGTGGAAGTAGCCATAGGTTGGACCAGTCACATGTGTTAAGTTCATTCTGAAATTTAGTCTGAATGAAGTTCTTACAACTTCTAATGGTTTTAAATGAAGATTGTTGAGGGATGTCATTTATTTTTCTGATTATATAGGTCAGGAACTGATCACTAAAGTCCTCAAGTAGGGTGCCTGATGTATATATCTGGAGTAGGTTGTTTATTAATATCTAGTCTAGGATACTTTCCTTTTGTTAGCCTTATTGATTCAGGTTGGGGAAGATATCATCTGGGAGAAGCCATGCACATTTATATGGGTGTCAATATTAACATCCCCAAGAATAATAGTTTCCTGGAGGCAGTTAGTGGAGAGCCATTGGAGAATACCCTCCAAGGTACCTGGGGGAATATAGATACATGCAGTGTTTATAGATTTGCGTTTGTTGAGTTGGACCTTTCTGATGAGTATTTCTGCATTGTTAGTAAACAAGGCATCTGGGGTACTAGTTTTGGATACTTCCAGAGAGGATTTATACAAGATGGCTACCCCCCCCTCCTTTCTTAGAGATGTGATCAGGTCTTAATGTATTGTACCCTGGTGGTACAATCTCATTAACAATGGTAGTAGGCTTGAGCCAGGTCTCGGTAAGGCATAGTACATCAGGGGAGTGGACACCCAGGAGGGCATGTAAGCAGTGCATTTTCTTGTTTATACTTCTAATGTTTAGGTGACACACTAGGAGTGAGCTGGGGACATTATTTGAGTTTCGTAGGATGGTATGTGTGTTATTTGTGGGGCTGATAGTAACAGGTGGTGTTGGGCCTGGGTTAGGGTGGCTGTCACCATCCACTATGAGGTTAGGTAGTAATCTAATAGCAAGTTTCTGGAGTTTTAATAAAAGCTTGTGGTAGTATTTAGTTATAGGATTAATATATGAAGCATGAATGGGATGTTGAGGTTTTGTGTTAGAAGAGTTTGATGAGAGTTGGGTGTAGTGGTTGGTTAGAATTATGTGGCTGATTAGTAGTACTCGTTTTGGTTCTAGGGCAGTGAGTGCCAGGGAGCTGTTTGTATTCATAGGCTGTGAGAAGTTAGAGAATTATAAGTGGGGATATTAGGCAGTAAATTGATTAGAGTCTGAAGATTTGTTAAAAGTATGTGGAGGCATTGTAGGGGCATTTGAGTAATGCTTGTTTAAAATAGAGTTGGGGTGTTTATAATTAGCATATAGTGAGAGACTGGAGAGAGAGTAATAGGGGTGGGTCCTGTGAAAGATTGGTTAATGCTTATTGATTCTGATGAGTGGGAGTGATGTCAGATGAGGGGGAGTGGCAAGCTGATAATAAGTGTAGGACAACTGGGGGTGGGTGCGAATTGGGGGCAGGGTAGGAGAGTGAAGTTGGCCCGCAGGGCGAATGGAGTGGGTAGAGCCAAAAGAAGAAGAAGATCAAGGAGAACAGTCAGTGGAGTGCTGAAGTCTGAAGGTAAGTGTGTTGAGATATATAGGAAGGTAAGAGGCTTAAAAAAAGATAGAAGTGCGATTATAGCACAGTGATATAAGGAAATATTTGTATGGTTGTACTGGGACCACAGTGTGAGAGAGAACATTAATAAAGAGATTACTAAGAACTGTGTTAGGGGGATTCAATGAAGAGTAGGTAAAGGGATTTAGAGACACTAAAGCTAATAGTATGGAGTCACCTAGTGGGCAGTCATTTTATTGCAGCGAGGTCCACTTATGGGACATAACAGGTTCAAGAGAGAGGAGGGAGAAGTCTAGTGTAAAATAAGGAGGTTACAACAGGGGAATTAAGGGGTGTCTGGACTAGAAAGAGGGTATGGCTGCTGGCTAACCTGGCAGGAAAGCGTGCTTTAAACACCTAGCAGTAGCTACATACTAAGTTTAGTTGTTACAGACGGTAGTAACAGCACACATACTTTATCTTATTTCCTTGTGGGAATTGAGGCTCATGGAACAGTTGGCTTTTTCTTTAATGTAGACTAAGACTGCAGGTGATCTTTACTTTAAGTTTTTAGATGTCCAACAGGGTGCATTCAGTTAGGTTAGTGCAGGACAGGCAGGAAACAAGTTTCTCTTATTTCCTCTTATTAGATGTTATAGAAGTTATTTTTTTCTGTCTTTTGCAATATTCAATATGGGCAAAGCTTAGTACAGTAAAATGAATTCACACAGTGGGCCCATGAAGTGCATGTGCCTCGTTATAGTTAAACAGTCAGAGAGAGCTCAGATGCTGCAGATTCATAACATTGATATCCTACATGTGAGTCTGTTCTGATTCACGTATAGGCTTAGGGAGTTTTCCAGGACAATTATAACAAACAAATCCTGATGCTGTGCAACTGATACATGCCTCAACTGAAGTACTACCAGCTCTCACCAATAGAGCAAAGCAGCATTTGAAATAAAAAGAATGCATAAATATTAATAATACAAATTTAGAGTCAACAGAATGGGCATCAACTATGGTTATAATAGGAAATCAAGATACAGTTATTTGTGTTGATCTACAATAGCTGAATAAAATTACCTAATTCTTGCAGTGGGAGTGGTTTTAGTAACAATGGTGTCATTGGCGTAACAGGTAGCATACTTTCATTTGATGATGTAGATTAAACCATGCCATAATGAGTATTAATATTCCCAGATAGAATTCCCTTCCCTTACATATCAGGTCTTGCCTATATTAAAGGGAGAGCTGCAGTCATATGAGATAAATGTCTTAACTGTCTGAGATGTTGATGGTTTAGGTAGCTGTAAAAGATCAAACAGCATTTATCAAAAAAGCAGGTGTACCTTTATATATAATTTCCAACACGCAGTCTTAAAACTTAAGGACTTTTTACATCTAGCCTGACAAATATCCCAAATTACAGGAAAAAAACTTATCTAACTTATGTTTTTACTTGCTTCTTCTACCTGACATTTAATAGATAGTCTTATACCCATTGCCTTGTATAGCACTGATTCTCTTACATAGGTTCATAGATTAGTACTAGGCTAACTGTCCTTGTGGGCCATTTTTAACCCTAGCCAATTACCCCTTTGTGAGCATCAAACCCTGTACTTTGTGTCTGTAAGGCAAACACCTTAACCATTATGCCAACCTCCCATCACAGGTGCAATTTTTTAGTTAAAGTCTTAATATGAATTTCTGACATTATTCCAACTTCATAAACAACTTTGTTTTTTTCTTAGTAGCATTTTAAATCTGAATATATAATTACCATCTTAGGTCAGTATAACTATCATAATCTGTCTTCCCCGTTTATTTACCATGTTGTACATCAGGCAACAAGCACCTTTCAGTGCTCATTGTTTCTGTAGCAGTTATGGGTTTTATGGGCTCAGGTTGCTAACCCAAGACTCAACCCTCCTTGGAGGGTGTCAGTATAATAATAATTTGTCATTATCTTTTCATACTATGGTTTCCTCTTTTGACTGGTATCATCCGTGATTATTAGTCATTCCTTTATTTCATATTCAATTATTTTACCCATTATTTGTCATTTAACTTTTTAAAATCTATTCATTTTTTGTATAATTTTTAATATCTTACACTTATAAATCTGGCTATTAAAAATCGTCAGTCATCTGTCCTCATGTCTGCAGCATTTAAGTCCGGTCCCTTTAACTGTGGAAATGTTCCTCCATAGTAAAAAGAGACACCTGTGGTTCCTGTCTTTAAGGAGTTTTTTTCACAGCATTGATTGGCAACTGCCATCCAATTACTATAACCTGTATATTTGAGAAATGTTTTGAATATGTCATTAATGACCTCCTTATTGAACATATAGTTGAAAGACTTGACCTACCACATGGATTTACAGAAGGATATTGTTGATTAATCAATCTTATTATTTTCTATGGTTTGCTTTAGCAAGTTTTGGATTAGGGGCTAATCGTTGATGGGAAGTATTTGGACATCCCAAAGGCTATAATTCTGTGTCTCACAAAACTGAAAGTAATGTGAAGGAAAAAAATGATTTAAAAATGATTAATAACTATATTATAAGATGGGTTGACAAATGGCCAGAGGGTAGAAGTTGCAAGGTTAAACTCCGTAATGTCCTGGCAGAGTTTTGTATTCCCTGGGGATCATTACTGGGTCCTAGGTTGTTATGTACTTTTATGTCAGATTTCCTTAAGAATGATAGAATTTGTTGCAGTAAATTTGCAGATGATACAAAGTTGAAATCAATGGTATCTAACGTAGATGCTCAGTTGAAACTTTCTGGTTAGTCTAGAGATATGGGTAAAATAGTAATATGATGTTTAATGCAAAGAGCTCAAAGGTGATCCACTTTGGAAATAGTAATCTCCATTATCTGTGTGCATTGAATATTAACATTCCTGGAAGATGTGACAAATGTAAGGGATCTTATTTCATTTGTTAATGAAGAATTCACATTTGATGCAAATGTGGTCTATCACAAAGAAATTTTACATGGCAGATAAAGATATATTGAGAACCATCATCAGTAAGGGCAAAAAAGTGTTACTTCTCCTTGGACCTCCACTACAAGAGGTTTAATGTACTATTACACAGTGAAGCCTCCAGCTTGGCTGAGTCTTTTTTGCTATTTTTATTGTATAAAATAGTGGTTAGACTTCGCATTAAATACTGTGCAGCTGTTTGCATTTATAAAAAATGACCAGCATAAAAGACTAGAAAAAGTACAGAGGTAGTTTACTAAACAAATTAGACAGGCTAAAGGGATTGTGCATAAGAAATTACCAGAAATGCTATCACTGTAATTATTAAATTACAGACTAATATGAGCTAATTTAATTTTAATGTATGTGTGTTGCACTAATGTGGGTATCAAATCATAAATTACTCTATGGTGACACACAGTAATAGTGAATTTTGGTTGTCAAAAAGGTGCTAAAAGAACTAGAAATTATTCTTTTTATTGTAAAGTTGGCTGATTGTCAGACACATTACCATGTAGAGTTAGAAAGGCTGATGACCTGTCATTTATGAAGAGAGATACAGTGGTCTGGGAAATAGAGGTTATGATCCCAATCAGATAGGTGTCACACTGTTGGAAGACCAGACTTAAGTATATGAGCATGTACATTTTGAAATATTGAAATAGTGAAACTTAAAATCTAATAGAAATGTACTAATGCCAAATGTACCAGGAGATTAACCATATCTCAGCCCCCTTTCTCAACTTTATTGTATAATATCTGTCTTTTTATAGGCTTTAATTTTGAACCCCAGTTCACATAATGTATAACCCGCAGTAAAATTCTTTCTGTGTCACTTGGAGAGGTATATGTTGACTCTAAATAGCTTCACTTTTCTAATATGCTAATCATACATTCTTTCCTTCTAAATAGTATTTAAATGAATTGACAATGCCTTGCATCTCTCTTTCTCTCTCAGTAGATATTCTGTTTTTCATGCTTTCATACATCCCAAATCTTATTTCAAAAATCCTTCTGTCTGCCTTACCAAAATAATTTTCAGCTATCCTTGTAGTCTCCCTGGATGTGGTTCTATTTTCTTTATTAATAACCACAGCCACTCTTTTTCTAATGTTATTTTCCTTTGCCATCACCACTTAAATCATCCACATTATATTTCTCACAATAAGTACTATATCATCACCATGTGATGAAATTAAGGCATTTTCTCAAGTTTACTGTCCTCTGTTTAAGGCCTTACTAACATTTGGCTACTCCTATCATTACCAATGGATATAAAATATTGATCACACTATTTCCAAATATCCTTTTATGTTTTTATACTTTTTATGCTTTTTCTTAACTATCCATTCAGTGGTACATTCTCATAATTCCTTACATTTGCAGATTTTTTTAAAATTTGATCATGTTTTTACTTATTCCGTATGTCTCTGTTAGTAACCATAATTATTCTTGAATAACATTGTCAGATGTCTTGGTAAAATCATTTCCAGCTATCCTTACTTTGTCTTCATTGTAACATGCTTTACTCCATTTATTTTTTAACATTATCACTTCTGTAACCTGCCTGTTTTTATCAAATATTGAATCATTCCATACATCTGTTAAACTAATTTGGGTTTATATTAGATGTTCGAGTTACTGAACTTCAAATACGATATGATCAATACCATATCATTGAAGTCCAGTAACATAAAACACCTAATAAAAACATCACAAAAAGTCAAAAAATAGACCTACTTGCTTTAAGCAGGGGGGCAAGCCCTCCTGCACCCCCTACACCCTCCGCTACTTAAATATTCCATCCCTAAGACCATACTACATTGAAGTAAACATAAATCTCCCTTTATCTCTTTGAAGTTCTGCAGTTTCGCTGTTTATGTGTCGACAATGTCAGATTCAACCTTGTGAATGTTCGCGATTCTGATATAGACCCACTAATTTACATGTTACTTGCATAATTATTTTTATGAGTTTATAATCTTTGTAGTTTGCAGTGGTATAAATCTGCTTTGTTAACTTTTTGCAAATAAGCTTAATTACTTTATCACAAATCTTATTCAAACCAGTTATTTCTCAATTCATTTAATACTTGCACAAAGCTGTTCTCTTTCCATTTCCTTACAAAAACTAAAATAAAAGTCATCTGTCCTAGGTGCCTTATTTTATTTAATTCCTTAATTTCATCCATGACTTCTAGACATCTGCCTTTTATTTATACTATATTTGCTTCATCACTAGCTGTTTTTAGTATCCAATTTGTTTTTGCCTTTCTCCATTTTTAGTCAAGTCATTAATATAACATTATATGTCTTTAATGAGCTTATACTACGCAGCCACTTTTTCTGTCTTTCTAGCAGATACATTTTCTTTTCTATCATGCAATTAAATTGCTGTCACTAACCGTCCTTCCCCTATTCTTATGTTCTTTATAAATGTGTATTTTCCTTCTTTTTTCCATCATTTTTATTTATTCTTTATATCAATACAGAATAGCAAATGAAATGCAACAGAGTGAAAACACATAAACATTAAAGAACTGATATACATTGAAAGCAATGCAACATTGAAAGCAATGCAAAAAGAGGATAATCAATCAAACAATACTATCTACACTATATACATAGATGCTTTCAAAATTCAGTAGAGCAGGTGAAATAATTCAGCAAGGGTTATTATGAGTAAAATATTAACAAGGAAGAGAAAAAATTCTTAGGAGTTAGGGAGGTGAGATGTTATGAAGACTCTTAGTTATAATTAAGTATGGTCATTTGTGGAAAGTTATGCAAGAATAATATTAAAAACTTGTTCCCATAATTTCCTAAGTTTAATATTTTGTCCCTTTTGTTAATTGTTATTTTATGGGCTAATAGATGTTTAGTTGCCATAATGTAAAATTTTCCCAAGAAGTATTAGTTGGTTAAGCCAATTGGTAGCTATATAAGCCAATTGGTAGCTATAAAGTTTCATTAAAAGAAAAAATATTAATCAGGGTAATTGCTTGGGTTTTAGAGATATTGTTTGGGAGGATATGTAACAGAGTAAATTCCCAAGTGAGTGTAGATGTCTGCTAGCCCGTCTTTTGTAATTGAAGTTTAAGGGAGTTCCAAAGTTTAAATACACATTTACAGCTCCAGAAGAGGTGGAGTAAATCAGCAGTTTGGTCTTTACAGTGTGGACAGAAAGGGGATTTCATAGAATTCAATGTATGTAGAATAGCAGGCATGAAATATGCATTGTTATAAATCATAAGTTGGGTAAATGCTAGTTTGTGAAGGGGTATAGACTTCATTGTTAGGTTAATTGCTTGGTTCAATTGCTGATTATCAATGGATGAATTATTCTTTCTCCAATAGTCAGAGATGAGTATATGTTTCTGCAATTTAATGTCTTTGATTATTTTGTATGTATAGCTGGCAATTTTTTTAGTTGAGAGGATAGTTTTCCAAAGTAAGTTACAAGTTGTTATATCTTTGTTGTTTACGTTAGTGTCATGGAGATAAGTGTTACATAACTCTTTGATCTGTCTCTGGATCACTAGGTATGTTTTGAGGAGGTTTGATTGGTTCCGTATTTCTTGTACAGAGTAATTTAAATATGGGTATATGTCTTGGATATTTGTATTGATTAGTCGAGGTAAGTGGTTTAGGTTTAGGGTCTGATTATTTATTTTAAGATTAGGGTTTTTGTGTAAGGGTTGTAATGTCATCATAGCTTGTATAAGGTTTAGGGATTTGAGTAGTTTTTGTGTTAGTGCAATGGAGTGTTTAAGAGGTTCTATTAAGTTACAAGATTTCATTAACCTGGTATTTAGAAATGGTAAGGCTTTGGGGTTGATGTCCAGATGTTTGATGTGTCTATGGTATATTATTATCTAGTGCAGGTACCAAGCTTTATTTTTTGGGTTGTACTCAGCTATTCATAACACTCTATTAGTATTTATGATTAAGTAGTATGTCTCAAAGTTTAGAAGGTCTAAGCCACCTTTATTTTTGGGGGTCGTTAATTTGTCATATGAGATTCTGTTTTTTTTTTTGGGCTCCCATATGAATTTAGCAAGCAAGGTGTGTATTTGCTTAAATATTTTATTGGGTATGGTTATCTGGGACGTCATGAAGATATAGAGTAGTCTGGGTAACACATTAATTTTAATTACAGATACTTTGGCCAGAAAAGGTAGCCTTAGATTTTTCCATCTATTAAGGTCTAGTAAAATGTTTTGCCATTTTTGAGTTATGTTGTTTGAGTAAAAATCTTTGTTGTTTGTAGAGAATGTAATGCCTAAGTAGTTAATTACTTCTTTTGTTTTTAATTTCCCTACCAGTGGTAGAAGAGAGAATGGTTTAGGAGTTTTTAAAGGGAAGATGTTAGTTTTTTTTGATATTTAATTTGTAGTTCGATATCATCGAGAAGTGTTCAATATCTGATAATATTTTATTTATATCTGACATTGGTGTGGTACAATAAATATTGAGATCATCAGCAAAAGCGGATAAGAAGATTTTGGTGTTATAAATTATTGGGGGGGGTTATGATATATATTTTGTTTAATATTTAGGAAGAGTGGCTCTAGGTATAAGTTAAAGAGTAGAGGAGATAGAGGACATCCTTGACGGGTTCCATTTTTAATTGGAATTCTATTTGACCAAGTTTTGTTAATATATAAAGATGTATAGGGGCTATTGTATAATATTTGTAGGATCTGGATAAACTTTTGAGGTATGTTAAAGTAAGGTAGAGTTTGAAGTAAAAATTTTATATTTACTCTATCAAAGGCTTTATGGGCATCAATAACTAGTGTGTATATGTTTAGGTTGTTTTGATAAGCATATGAGATTAGTGTATTAAGTGTTAATATATTATCACTCATTTGTTTGAATGTTATAAAACCAGACTGTTCAGGGGAGATAATTTTATCCATTAGGTTTTTCAGTCTGTTTGCAAGTATAGATGTTAAGATTTTGGTGTCAATGTTTAATAATGATATGGGTCTATAGCTATCTGGGTTTTGTGGGTTAGCTTGTTCTTTGGGTATAAAAATAGTTTTAGAAGCATTAAAGTGGATATCATTGATTTTATTATTTATTATATAGTTCAGTATGTGGAATAAAATTTGGGCTATAATGGGGGAGAAAGTTTTATAAAATTCGGAAGTAAGACCGTCTGGGCCAGAGGCTTTACGTGTTTTCATTTGTTGAATTGTTGTGGTTATTTCATCAATAGAGATAGGTTCGCTTAATTTTTCTTGTTGGTTTGAGTCTAGTTTCAGGAAATTTAGTTTTTGTAGAAAGCTTGTTCTATCTTCTTTTGGGGGTAGTAATAGGTGTTCTCCATAGATTTGTGAATATATTCAAAGGTTTTAATAATATCTTCATTTTTAGTGTAGTGTTTGTTCTCATAAAATATTTCAGATATTTGAGAGGGGGATTTGGTTTGGTTTATAATTCTGGCTAGTGCTCGGGATGGTGTTTGAACTTCATTAGCATAGTTGGCTAACCTTTTGGTTTCATAAAAGGATAATTTATTGTTATGTAAGAGGTAGAGATTCTTTTGGAGTTTCAGGATTTCTGTTTCTGTTTGAGTTTTAAAATTAGTTAGTAGGTCACACTCGAGTATCTGTATTTTTGTTTCTAAGTCCTGTTCCTCTTTAAGTTGAATTTTTTTTATAGTAAGCTGCTTTTTTAATGAATATTCCCCAAATTTGTGCTTTGGTTGCCACCCATTCAATATCCAGGGGTGTCTGAGAATCGGGAATGTTAGACAGGGTTGATATGAGTATGGATTGAATCTCATTTATTATCTCCTTTTTGTTTAGAAGATTGGGGTTCAGGGACCAATTGTAACCTCTTTTTATTGTACTATTCTTTGGGTTCCCATTAAGACTTAGAGTCATTTTGGAGTGGCCTGAGAGGTATCTAGTGTGGATGTTCAGTTTTGGGTCTAAATTGATGAGTGATTCCGAAATTAGAAAAAAGTCTATTCTCAACCACATTTTGTGGCAATGAGAGTAGAGAGTAAATTTTCTAGATTTATTTGGCTATCTCTGTATGTAAAGGTGTCATATAGTTTGTAATCCTGTTTGAGTTCATATAAAGCTAGAGATGCTTGTTTGTTATGTGTTAGAGTCATAGTTGATTGTCCTGGTCTGGATTTTGGCACATGTTCCAGTCACCACCTAGAATCATATAGTGGTTTTGAAATTGGTTTAGAATAGTGTATAATGATGCAAGAAAAGAGTGCTGATTGTTACAAGGGGCATAAATATTTAGTACCAGAAGGGGCTTAGGAAGATTTGGGGTTGAAAGAGTTACATAGCACCACCTCCTCTCTTTGTCCACTCTGGTTTCCAGTATTTTGTCTTGAAATTGCTTTTTAATTATTATAGCTACCCACACACTGTTGGTTTCACCTTCAGAAGCTATAATTTCCCTTATCCATTTTTTTTTCTAATTTCTGACCATTGTTCAAGGGTTAGATGTGTTTCTTGGTCTAGTATAAAGTTTGCTTTCGCTTGTAGAATGAGGTGTAAAAACAGTTTTCTTTTCTTTTTATTCTGGAGCCCTTTGATATTCCATGAATCAAATTCCCACATTGATGTGTTAGGAGTGTCAGTGAAATAAGTCTTGTGTATTAGTTAGAGTTAAAAGTTTTTGTTTGTGTGTTGATGAGATCGAATTAAGAAAGCATCCTATTATTCCCGTCCCAATCCTGTGCCTAACCACTACCCCCATGGACCAGGAATAAGGCAGGGAATAAGTGGTTATTAAGTTTAGAGATCTATAGTTCAATAGAGTATTTACATATTTTGTTTTAACATTTAAGTAAGAAATGAAGACGAGTATCCCTGCATAAATTTTAACAACATTGACAAAGCTTAACAAACTGACTCCCTAGAAAGCACTACTAATATAACCCTAAATTCCTCAATAATTTTTATATAAAGAAGTTATAACATCAAAAGTGTATATCCTAAAATATTAAGAGTAATTGAGAAAAGCAGCCTTGAAAGGCATTGTTAGAACCAATATTTTCAAACATTATAACTGTATTCTAAAATAATTAGGTATTTATTTTTATTCTTAGTATGTCTATAGTTGTTGTTTCTTCAATCATGTCAAATAATGTGATCATTTAAAATAAGTAATATGAGGAAGGAAAAGAGGCAGCATCTTTCCTTTATCAGGATGGTATGTTACCAGGATATTCGGATAGTAACAAGTTAAATAAATCTAGCTGTACCAAAATATGAGTGTATGTGTGCATGTGAGCGTGGCTGCATGTGTGAATGTTTATATGTCTAGGATCATCCTGTACAATCTACCACAAGTATTATTGCCTCGTTTTGATCCCCAATTTTTTAAACAACAGATCTATCACTCGATACACTTGATGTTGTTATAGGTTATATAGTACTGATGTTTCCTATGGCAAATCCACATGAATCAAAGTGTTTTACCTCTTATTCGTAGTGTTTAGTGACTGGCAGTCTAAATGTACCAATTGGAACATAAGATTAAAACTATGGGTTGTGTCTCAGTTTGGTTTATAATGGGTTGAAATAGCAGTTTACTTAATACAAATGTGTGTATCTTTGACTATGTACATATAGATGTATAAAAAACATATAAAACAATAAAGCCAACTTCGCATCAAGTACAAGCAAGGACAAATCATTATCCAGGCAAACATGCCCCTTCTTCTGTCAAATTAAACATCAGTTTGATATATATATATACAGCTTGTAGTGGCATGTCAATAGTGTGAGCTGATATTTCTTCAAAGGAGGATAGCAAAAATGTCATCAAACTTAATGTCCGGAAAATTAAGAGAACTAGTTAAAGATCTTTTCCAGCAGTAATTAGTCCACAACGGAGTACAATACTCCTCACAAAATTTCCTGATCTTACTGTGAAGGACCTCTGGATAACTGTATTTGACAGTGTTGCATAAAACATCAAGGAGTGTCATTTAAATTCAGTAAGACTTTGGTGAATAGTGATACATTTTCACCTTTTAAAATATTTCTGAGAGTGTATAGTTAAAAAACTGGGGTATATGAAATACAAAATTAAAGGTTAATAATGGCAGGTGAAGACAGTGGACTATGTACACACACTGGTTTACAAAATCTATATAAAACTGGAATATACATACAAATGTAGGTTAGATATTAACAGAACTAAAAAGGGTGAAGGTCTGTATACTGGAAGGGGCAATAATGTAGCAAGACTTTTATATTAAGGATTGCACAAATAATACAAATCATATGTAGCCGAGAGCCACTGGAAACATGAGCCAGGAAGAAATGCTGAAAATGAAATACTGGAATGAATTGATGAAAATGAAGTATCTTTTGCAAAAGATTTTCCATTTACATAAATAAGTTAGTCAACAGAGATAATACTATACTTATCTCAATATTAAGGCAAGGGCTACAGTGTAAAACTTTTTGCATAGAAGTTTCATTGCTTTATCATTAAAGCAATGGGATTTTTAACATACTATCTCAAGAATCCGAAAACCACAGAACAGTGGTATACAAAAGTAGCATGCTATGAAACATCTGACCAGGAAATATGTTGGTTGTGAAGGTACAGAGGGCGGTCTTCTGTTTCTGGAATATATAAGTAAGTATTGGCATTTGATTTTCTCACCCAAGATCTCTAATATAGAGGTACCTTTCTAATCGACCGGTAAGCATGTAGACTATTACAAATGATTGCTAAGACAGGGTCTCCAAAGGAGATGTAAATGAGGCACAGGTTACCTATTAATAGACTGTAAGGTACTAAGCAAAACGATATAATTACTAACTTCTCTTGGAGACTCATTCTCAAGACTAAAATTTTAGTTAATAACCTCTGGGGCTTCTCTATTTGTTTAATAGTTACATGGTCTTCAACATGAAAATGAGGATTTCAGGTTATCGAAATGTGGAGATGATTGCAAACTGATTTTTATTGTCAAGTCCTCCTCTGATAACCTGGTGTACATGTTAACTCATTGATAGCAGTTTTAGTGACATGCAAAAGCTATGAGAAATGTTCATCAAAACTACACTCAGTGAAGATTCTAAAGAAAGTTTTTCTTTCTTTTTTTTTTCTTCTTTCTCTTTCCTTCCTCTCCCTTCTTTTATCTGTGAGCTACATCCTGAATTGGGCATTATATTCCGCCATTGGACCAAGCAGCGCTAGATGAGAGGGAATGATGTGATTTTATAACTGGAAAATATATCCATAGCATGTAGATTAGCTAAATAGAGGAATTTTCTGATTAGATGTCAATATTTCACGTTATGCCATGTCAAAACTGAAGTTTCCTACTTTGGATTAGGTATTAGGATAAACTGGTTTAAAGTAACTAAATTTAAGCTTTCCTTAGCAGTACAGAAAGCTTATCTTTGAAAACTGTTGCAAAATTTTGGCATTTGGTTGCGGTCTCGTTTTATTTTTGACAGATAACCATAATAATTTTTGGGCACTGCGGGGCATTCATCGAGGAAATCCAACTGTGTAAACACTCGTAGGGGGACCATTTAATCAGTCTGGATGTCCTGGAAGTGTCGTCCTTTAAAGAGACCTGTCAGCAGTGATGCAGAGGCTTTTGGTTCCTATCGTGGGAAAAAACAGAAGCAGAAGCAGTTCTGAATTTCCACATTAGCTCCTTGTGGCTTGGGAGAGAAAGAAAAATTACAAAACACTGTTATTAGAGGCCTAAGAAGGCCCAACAAAGAGTCAGAAGGCAATAATAGACCTCGGAGCGTTGCAGTGAGTGCAGTTATACACTTAAGGCCCAGATATAATTTCAGTGAGTGAATTTAATGATCTAATGTGGGAACTTTTTTAAACACAGCAAGAAAAGTATCTTTGGCTTCTTTATGATTAGGGATCACATATTTGACTCCTTCAAAGTGGAAAATTAGAGAGTTTGGATATTTCATTTGAATTTTTATTTTCCTTTCAATCAGGAATTTGCAGTAGGGAGAAATAAGCTGTCTGGCTTGCCTTATTTTAAGGGGAAGGTCATGAGCCAATGATATTGTGTTATTATTCCAGGTAAGAGTTCCACCATTTTTCTTAGCAGTCAGCAAAATTGTGTTAACGTCTTGAAAGTTTAATAGTTTTGCATATACTGCTCTGGGTTTGTATCAGAGCTCTATGTGCTCTTTCTATTATTATTTGCTGGACTCTTCCTGGTTCTTTGAGCAAGATAGTGAAAATTTGGGTGATGGAAGATATCAAATCATTGTACGTTACAGATTTTGGAATGCCTCTTATGATAATATTGTTCCTTCTGGACCTTGCTTCCAGAGCTGTAATCTTTGCTTGGAGGTTTTGGATTTCTTTATCATGAGAGTCATTTTTTTGTTATTAAAGATATTTTCTCCTCATTTTCAATGATTTTGGCTTCAGATTTATCCATTCTGTCTATTATTTGGTTGATTGTATCCCCAAATTATTGTAGTTGCAAAGATATATCGTTTATTGCTTCTTGGATAGGAAGTAGTGCTGTTTTAATATCCTCTAGGTTTGCTGGTTGATCAGATTTGTTTCTGTTTCCAGTTTTAGAGGTATCTGGTTGTTTTATTATTTTTTGTCTCTTAGAGTTTATGTCTTTTTCAGGAGATAGTAAGTCAGAAAGTTTAGTTTTGGATGTAGTAGTATCCATATTTGTATCTTCTTTCGACATCCTGTAGTGATGTTAAACCCAGGTTTGAGTATAGTTTTCAGTATGCAAGGTTTCGCAGGCACACGGCTTGTTCTTGCCTCACTGTATCTGTTTCAATCTTAGTTGTTTAGTAGGTAGATCAGGCTCTTCTTCTTGATGATTTTATTTAGGTGTTAGTTAAAGTTGAGATTTCAAGATATTTTGTTGAAATTGGTTCTGGTTTATCTTCTGGATTAATTTTATTCCAGATAGTTTGAGGAGCTAAGGATTAGCAGTGTTTACAGAACAGCGGCCATCTTTGACTCCACTGTGTATTTTCCTTCTTAAATAACTAATATAAATCAAAAGTCAGAATTTCCACAAGAAAGCTTCCACACATCAAACAATAAAAATATAGACTGAGCACTTTAATCCAAATAATAACTAGGACTAAATCAAAGTAATCAAGTGAAGTCTCACCAGAATTAAATACAAACTATCAACCAATCACAAAACATTTCACAAATAATTAAAAAAACACAGTTTAAAATATGTTGAACCTGAAGACAATACATTACCAGCTTGCACTGTTATAAAGACATTCAAATTAACGCAGCATTCAAATGTACTGTATTCTTATATATCTATGCGACAATCAATAATTAATAAATACCTTGTGTGAAAAGTAAAATAACCTGACAAATACATACCATCCCATTGTAAAATAAAAATATCCTCACACCATCCCACTGTAAAATAAAATACAAATATCCCCATATTCCATTAATTCAAACATTTTTCCCTTGTTTTTTATATTTTCAAATCTGTATATAACTTATTTTACTTTCTTTGTGCAAAGGCCACTATTTTTTTTGCCTTCTCTTAAAATTAATGCTTTTTAGTGCAATTTCTGCTTGTTAATATTAAAGACTCTGTGTTTAGTATATTTACCTTGTTTTATGACATTCATGTTAAATGCTGTGTTTAGCCCATATGGCCCAGTGGTCTGAAAATTCTGCTTGAATTCAGCTCTTGTGTATTTCTTCTAATTTATATTAAAATAACACAGTTAATCTCCACTTTTACGTTTAAGTAAAACATGCATACCTTCCTTCTTTGTCTTTCTTTCTTTCTCAGATATTAATCCCTAATATTCAACAGTCCCCTGCACTTCACTATAACCTTCATTAACCTACCATTCTCTTTTCTGAGAGTAAGTTTAAATCTCCTGTCATGATTATTCCATGTTCACAGTAACATGAAGCTTACTTTCATTGAATAACTCATTCTTTCTGTTAACATTTTTATAAGCATATATTGCAATAAGCCACATAACTGTAGTTCTGTTTTTTATTTGTATAACTGACACACTTCTTACCATTACAATGCTATAGTATGACTTGTAAAACAATTTCTGAACTCTTGAATAAAACTGCTATTATCAAACATAACTTTGTTTTGTTCATTCTTTGCTTATGATTATAATGTAAATGGTTGCTTTTTATCATCGTTCAGGTAAGTATTCATATAATCTCAGCATTCATTTTCTCACACCATTGCAAAGCAATTAATCTTCTATTATAATTTGATCACATTGTTTAAATTTGGTGGTACAGTATTTAAACTACCAGTTCCTTTCTTTCTATCTTTTGGGTGCATTAATTTAATCTTTCTTTCTTTGTCTCTCACTTTTTTCCCAATTAAATTTATTTTCTTTATTCAACAGTCTCCTTTACTTTTATTTTCAGTATCTTCTGTTTGTAATAGTTCAAATCTGTCTCCTACAAAAAAATTATTTTTGAATTGCATCACATAATTCGCCCTCATTTCATTCCCATGATTTTTGTACCAGGTGTTCACCCCGGTTTTGCTCCACATTGGTTCCATTTTCCCCTTTAGGTACATTGCCTCTTTCTTCAGTTTCATTTTCATTTCTCCACCCATCTCCATCAGCATGTGCATTTTTATTACATTGAACCCTGTTTATTATTACAGTACTAACTGTTTTTTATTGCTCCCAGCCCATCCAATTAATGTCTTGGAGTTTGATAATTATAATATTCATTTTTACAATTTTTTATCAGATGGCCTGTTTCTTACCACAATTGATGTATCTTCTTTATCACAGTCATTTATCAATTGTTATTCTGCTCCACACACAAACACACACACACACACACACACACACACACACACACACACACACACACACACACACACATACACACAAAAAAAATCATAACAAAGGATTTCAATTGCCCCCAGTAATGCAAGAACCCTATAATGCCCTCTCTATCCCTATATCTATATCTATATCTATATCTATATATATATATATATATATATATATGTGTGTGTGTGTGTGTGTGTGTGTGTGTATATGCAGCTGCATACACACACACACACACACACACACACACACACACACACACATACACATATATATATATATATATATATATATATATATATATATATATATATATATATCATCATATTCTCCCAGACCCCACTCAGATGTTTGCTCTGTTCATTATTTTTTGGTGGCTGTAACATACCCACAGACATTTCTTGGGTATCCTTTTATACCTTCTTTTTATACAGTGTCACATCTAAATTGTATTGCTAATTTTTTTTAATATTCATGTTTTTGTACACAAGTAGGAAATCATTCCACAAATGCATATTTGCCTGGCTGTTAGTGCAGTGTATTAAGGCTCTAAGCTCTTAATGACCTATTGCCTGTAGTCAAGAATACAGGGTTTGATATTTGGATGGCACAGTGGTGCAGCGGTAGTGTTTTCGTCTCACAGCAAGTGGTGCTCCGGTTTGATTCTCTGCTGGAGTGCTGTCTTTGTGGAATCTAGATGTCCTACCTGCATTTGTGTGGGTTTCCTTCAGGTGCTCTGGTCTCCTCCCACATTTCAAAGGCATATCTCTGGAACATTTCTCCCTAGGCCTCCCCTGAAAATTGGCTTCATTCCAAGTTGGACTTTCCTGGTAAACAAATGTTAAACAAATAAATAAATATTTGCTTTTGTATCCAAACTGCTCATGTGTTTCCATTGTTGTAAATTTCTCCAAAACAATGTCACAAACAATTCTTGAATCAATTTGATAAAAGCTCTCACATTTAGAACTCTTATTCTGAATGGTAGATTGTCCCTTATATAATATCTGTCAATAGGTTCATTGTTTTGACAGTTAATATTTACCAGCAGCTTCAGACATGCTAGACCCATCACTTTTGTATTCTTTGCCGAAACTGCTGTATGTCAATGCCCACAGGTCTATATCAGAACATAAAAGTATTAAAACTTTGAATGTTCTGATACTGAACACTATTCAGCAAATGCTAAGAATAGCAAAGCTGCAGAACAGCAGATTCTTTCCTCTGCAAAGAATTTGGTTGGCCGTTTCTGTGGCTTCGCTTTTCTTAGTGCTGTAGTGGAAAGTTACGTGTTGGGTTCAGGTAAGTGTGCGATTGTACGTTAGGGTTAGGGGCGGGTTAAGTGAGTTAGGGATGGGGCGTGGGTTAGGTGTGTGTGCGATAGTGACAGACTTTAGGGTTAGGGGCGGTTTAAGTGAGTTAGGGTTAGGGCGCGGATTAGGTGAGTGTGCGATAGTGATGGACCTTGGGGTTAGGGTTTGGGTTATGGAAAGTGGGTAGATAGTAGTTTAGTTTAGTGTAGCGTTAGATGTAGGAATTTAAGTGTATGTGTGCGGTTGCTCTTTGTTTGATGTGCTTGTGTTGTATTTATGTGTTTTGGACAAGCAAATTTTTTCCATGGGAAAAAATTTGCTGTTCTGAATGTTCGATATTTTCATGTATAGATGTTTTGGGACCAATGAAATAGCGTTCGCTATTTTTATCTTTCGATAATGTGATATAAACTCATGCCCACTATCCCTTAGTTGTAGCTCTTCAAGTGACTGGTACATTATCAATAGACATAACTCGACTTTTATTGAACCACATTGCCATCTCTTCCTCTTCTCTTTCTTCTATCCAGTCTCTTATTTTGTCGGTTGTTTGCACCCAAGAAAGCGAAAATCATCTGCTGGTTCATCCTATTGTAGGATGTCCTTCAGTGCCTTATCTGGCAAACCTCACAATTGCCATTATACAATTTGAATAACCTAATTTGTACCACCATTAACAATTTCTCCAGCATTTTTTTGTTTTCATATATGTATACAGGTAATACTTTTATCTTTGTCACAGTTTCACTGCTGCCAGTATTTTCTGTATCACAATCTCACCTCTCTTCCATGCTTCTCTCAGCTGCTTCTGCACTGGAAGCACAGCCATCTGCCTTGGACAGATTTCTCCTAGGTAGTATAAATATCACTTTTGATCTGCCATGAAAAAAAAGACCTGTTGATATAGTGGGACTAATCAGGTCAACAAAGTGCAAATAAACTAATTAAATTGTCATTTCTGCTTGCAAACCAAGGTTACTGTCATGTACATAATGCTAGACAAAGAAAGCTAGAAACTGTGTAAATGAAATATCATTTTGAAGTTGAAGGTTCTCAGAATTCTATTTTGTATTTCTTCTGCACCAGAGGTATCCCATGTAACTACTACAGAGGCATTTAGAGGTTGGTATGGTGTAATAAACATAACTGATGATCTATTAAAACAAAAAAGGTTTTTTTTTTTGTTTTAATAAATACTGAGTGTTTCATTGTCATTCAAACTACGTATTGGATTTATTACATTTACAGTTGGAACTGTGAATATTTATTTGGATAACTGATGATCTCTTAATATAGGATCAGACACAAGAAGAGCATATAAATGGACTGATGCAACTACTAAGTAGATTGAGACAGCTTCATTACAAAATTAATAAGTGAAAATTAAAAATAAAAATTATATGTCTAATATGACTGGTAGTATTCTAGCATTGGAGAGACAGAGAGATTAATTAAAATCTTATATAATATTTTAACTTCAGTTGGACTGAAGTCTGATACAAGAAAAGTCAAGAGAAATTTTCCAAATGCTTAACCTAGAATATAGGTAGGCATTAGATAGGATTTCAGAATGATTCATGATACTAATCTTGCAGAGATTGTACTTGATATGTTTGAGATAATTACACCTTTTAGAGAGCTGTTACCTGAGAATAGAGTTATGAATAGGAAAAAAGTTTTGAAATGTAAACATGGTGCAAAGTGCCACACACTGCCAGAAATCTGACATCTCCATGACCATCTCCACAGCTAGGACCAGCCACTCGTGGCCTGCTTGTCAGCACCAGGCATCAATGCAGCTGTGACAGTTGCACAACAGTGTACCACAGGCAGCCAGTGTAGATGTCCAGCCACTGGTCACCAACTCTATCACCTGGCCTTCCAACTCCTGTAAGGTGACATACTGAGACCCACTGGTGGCACTTTGCAATGGACAGCCTGTACTCCCTACAAGAGATGAGACATTGGAAGACACCAGGGAATCTTTAAAGTAACCTGCTGGATGACTTATGTTATCTGCGTCACTTTGCCGAGAGGCTGACCTAGAGACAGCTGGAAGCCTGACAGGTGATGACAAGGCTGGTGGTTGCTTATATGGCATTTGCCACACCACATCCACAACAATAACAGATGCTGCATAAAATATGAACATAAATGGAAAGAAACAAAATAAAAAAAAACAATATATGAACAATGGACAGCAATAATGGGTGAGATACAAAAGAAAAAAACAAGTTACTAATGTGTGAAATACTGTGAGGCATAATGGTTACTTGTGTAGTACAATCCTGTTATATATGCAATAGCAAGAAAAGTACAATACATCTGCCAGACCAAAATGTACAAAAACAGGCATTGTGCTACAAAAGACAAATGTCCTTACTGCCTGTACTATTCCCTTGGGTATATGTCATGTGAACAGTGTGTGCATTGCAAAACATAACCAGAGGGGCCATGGAAGCTGGTTGAAAAAAATCCCTGATATCATGTGTTGTGCTTTGGCATACTTGGTCAGACAGAACCCTATATGACTCCATGGTGACCATGCCTTGAGATCACAGCTAAAGAAGAAAAAAATGTATCATTAATGCAAGCATTAAACACAGTGGCAAAACATGTAACATGACAAGCCTCATTACACCACTATGATCATGCACACATTGCATAAAATAAAATGCGCAGTTCAGAGGCATTTATCCTTAATTTCTTGTTTAACATATTTACCACTTTGGGTCCTGAAACTGCATGATAAAAACAGCCACAAGCATTGCAGTGTTCATTGCACTACAGTAATTTGTTGGAGAACAGCATATGAGTACTTGATATATTGGAGAGGATGGCTAAAGCTACAGTTGCTCTGGTGCAGTTTCATGAGATATTGACCTATGGAGAGAAAATGTATTTTGCCTTTGCCAGAGTGAGATTTCTCTTCATCTACCTACTGATATGGTGCAAGGCAAAGAAAAGGTTGTAACTGAGCTCTGCAGACTTACCACAGTGTTTTACAGATTAGAGAATGGAGTAACTTGTGATTGGATCAGGAGATAGAAGCCGTTTGCAATTACAGGGATTTTTGGGAAAGGCTCCTTAGTCACCTGCAGACTGCTGTATGTCCTTCAGTAATAGATGCCTGGGATTGGGCCTGAGATTCAAACAGTGTTAGCCCATTTAGGCAGTGGCTGTTAGGGTGTTCAAGCTGTACTAAGTTTTGCAGGTCACGTAGTTAGTATCATGGGTGACTAATGTGAGGTGGGAACAGAACACAGGTTGATTGGTAGCTGAATGGTGTACATTTGTGGAGAATGTGATGACCATGCTTTACTGGGCAAAGGTATGCATAGGCTGCATAGGATGCATGCCACTACATGGTCAATCTTTCTTGTTCTCTGATAGACTGTGAGGACCAGGCCTATGATACTGTGTTATATTAGTGGTGCACTTAATGATAACACAAATGCTACTCTGCATGCAGACCACAGTAGGTGCTGGATATGAAATATATCTGCTCACTCTTCATAGCATAATGTTTACGTTTACAGGCTGTGACATGACACCAAAAAAAAGCACTTAAAAAATTTCTCCCAGAGACAAATGTCCTATTGCAGGTCATTTATAAGCATAGACAGACAGGTAAATGACTGGGCCTTCCATGACCATTTGTGGCATGTGCCAGTGGCAGACAATGCTGTCAGTAGACAAAATGGGGAAAGCCATCAGGTTTGAAAAGCAGTCACTAACAAAATCTATTATGCCTCCCAGAAAGCCTAAGCCATTGCACAGGATAAAGAATATCTTTGAGAGGGGTCAGTCACTACTGCCACATTGACTGCCATGGAAGAGTTCCTGTTGTTCCTGTCTGGGAGTAAGAACTCATGTTAATACCTGGCAGAGGCCTTGATTCTGGACCTGAGCTGAATGCTCCTTCCTGTGTCTGCATTGGTAATGTACCCTGTCGGTAATACCTTATGTCAGAAGCACAGTTTAGAGGCACACATGTACCATATGCAAAGGAATGCTCAAAAATGCATCCTGTTCTCTACAGGCACTTCTGGGATGCAGACACAATGGCATACCATGTAAGGTACATGTATTTTCATGTCTTCACACAGGAGTAGTATTTAAAGTGGGTATTTTACTGGGTGTTGGGAATGCTGCATATTTGTAATGGCACACTTGGTGTTTATTTCTGTCCTTTCACATGTGCTGTGGTTATTGGGTAAACATCACTGGTAAAAAAAAACACCCTTGTTGTGGGGGATAGATTGGGCATGGATGGTGTTGTCCACCTTACAGCAGCATAGACAAAGAGTGTAGTCCATTTGCTAGCAACAGTAACTGTGGAAGGCACAGTACCATGCACATCCAGGGACATAGCTCTGTTGTGTTTGGAATCAGCCTGTCTCTTTTTCTGAACATTTGGAGGGCCAAGCCTCTCCCAGTACTCCTCCTTAGGTGGCATGGTCATCCTTTGCTGTACATATGCAGTAGGTAATGCAACATACACAGAGCACAGGGACAAGTGTAGGGAGATTTGAACAGCTGCCCATCACCAGCATGCCTACTTGTCATTGTCTGAGAAGGGTGCCAGAATGCTCATGACTCGGTGGATGTGCAAGGCAACAATCTGGGCACTGGCAGATACCAACCCTGCCACAACATAGATGATAAGTTGCTACATGAGGGCTTTCAGTTTAAGGCCCACCTCACTGATATTTTGGACAGGTCTAGTGTTGCTGCACTGACTCAATGCATTGAGGCCAATGACATTCCTACAACTGTTGCTGTTCTGTCTCCACTATTGGTAGGGTACTCCCCACTGGTCAGGTAGGTCATGTTTTCAGTCTGCCTTTTCATCTAGTCTACTTACCAGTGGGGTGCCTGGAGAATCGTGGCATAGGCCCCTAATAAGTCATGGAGTGTGCAGCAGGAGGACATGGGCAACAGACAGATGATCTCTGTCATAAAGTTCACAGTTGTTTCCTCCAGGACCAGGTAGGATCAGTGCTTATCTAAAAATTCTGTCTTGGTTTGTGATTGACTGTGTAGTTGCCTGGCAAGAGAAGTTTTATTTGAATTTATATTTTATTTTTCTACCGCTGTTTTTCACTGCTTGTAGGAAGGAAGGGATAACTTGTAGACAATATGATTTACTTTAATGGTAAACAGCAAAATATAAATCAATTTTATTTGTTAGTTGTTAGAAAGGGATAGGTTTTAGGCAAGCAAATTTTACCTATTTCCAAGGGGCCTAGTCAGCTATAAATTCACGCATACTACAGAGGACAGTCCAGAATTTATATAAACCATCCTGTCTTAGTTTGTGATTTATTGATTTTTACTGTTGAAAAGAGGTGCAACTGTCAGCGATAGTGAAGGAGTTTCAGCTTTTGCTTGACCTTCACAACATGCATGGTCACAGCAACAGTTTTACCGTGTTTAATTTAGTTTAATATTTTGTTTTATATCGTTTGTGTTATTTTTTTGTCGTAGAAGTTGATTTACATTCTGTTTGACTTTTGTGGTAACTGATATTGATTATTCTTTTCTTTTAGAATTTTTATTAATTTGCAGCTGAATATGGATCCCTTAAATGAGTATGCTGTTAACGATTTGCTAAAGCCCAAGTATGTGTACACTGTAATAAATGCTATGTATATTTAAATGAAACACCTGATAACACTGGTTATTTGTGTTCCTCGTGTCAAAGTTTGAATGATTTGTTTGACATTATTAGTAGCAAATCTGTACTTACTGATGATTATTGCACTTGTGCAATTAGCAGAGCTTGGAGAACTTTTTTTAAAAATTATTAATAACCGCACTAATGAGATACATAATGTTAGGCAAAGAGAAAACAGGACACATTTAGGAAAGGAGTGCTATTTGTAAAGATCACTAAGCCCCTATAAAACAAGATAAGCCCACTGACACGTTTGAATTTCTGGATACAAGTATTCAGCAATCTGAGGATTCAGTGCATAAAGAAAGGAAGAAGTTCAGAGCAAATAAGGAAGAAAAAGAATCTGATAAATGCCTGTAAAGCAAAGTGAATACATGCTAAAAGGAGGACAGTATCAATTCATTGAATGGCTATTCAGCCATTTGTCGAACACCTATTTAGTGAAGCCACTCTTCATTGAATGGAAAACATTTTAAGTAGGGCAAACAAGAGGTTGGCCAACCAAGCGACCACAAAAAATAAATAAATAAATAAATAAATAAATAAAATAACATTTTAAACCTGCCAAGGTGAGGGCCTTCATCCCCCACAACCCCCTAACTAAATATTCCACCTCTGAGATTACACTACAGTGTGGAAAAGGGAAAATCCCAGATGGTGGCCAGCCGGTGGTTTGCCATAGTTAAAATTCACTGTTTGATGAAGAGCGGCTTCATTATATAGGTGTTCAATGAATAGCTATTCACTGAATAGCCATTTGACGAAATGATATAGACCCCTTTAAAAGGACACTGTTTTGTTATGTAACACACAGATTACATGGAATAATAACATTTATCTGTCAAAACAAATACTTCAGCCTATAGAAAAAGGCATCAGGTAGAAAAAAGACGCAAGGGGCAGGCGAATAGGAAGAAGTCAAAATGAAATCAAAATTGAATGTGGGAGGACTGAAGAATATTACTATAAGAAAAAGTGAAAAAAAGGCAGACATTGACAACATGGCTCAACCTACGGATGTACAGAGCCAGCTGGATGAGAATTTTATGCTTGCAAATGTACTGAGCAATGAAAACAGCAGGATTAATAAGACTAATAGTGATGAAGATCATTCCTTTGTAACAATTGATAAGGCAGATATTACTAAATTCAAAGTTGAAAATTCTTCAGATCTCGTCAGAAAAGATATTCTTGTAATTGGAGGTTCAGTTATTTGTTGAACTTATACTTACATATACAGGGAGTATAATGAACATTGAATAATGTTATTCTTGTCAGAAGCAAAAATAGAGGATGTGAGCCAGGCTTTACAACATTTTAATGTACGGAAATATGGATCTGTTTTTATTCATGCTGGTACAAGTGATCTCATCTGCAAGGACTCTATGACTGTTAGGGAACTTGTTAGGGGACTTACAGACCTCTTAAGACAGCTTAGCATAGCTTGTGCAGGTGTTAGGACATATTTTTCAAAAATTACATATAGAAAGGAAAGTCAGGTCACTGTGAATCAAAGATTTTTAGAGTAAATGCCTACATGAGAAAAATGCCCCATTTTAAAAATGGAAATGTGTGAAGCATGCAAGCCTAATTTTGGGCAAATGTTTGCAGACAGAATGGCATACACTTATCAAGATTTGGGAAGCGAAATATTGCTGCAAATAGTTTGCAGTATTAGACAAACAAGGCAGGATTTTTGTCAGATCAAAAATGTAACAGTTCACATATAGCAACATTTGCTGCATCTCTGATGTTTGGTAATAGTAGCGGCATTAGTAATAAGTTTTTTTTTTTTAGTGGAAAATGTGTTACATTCCTACAAGGTTGATTTTGTTGTTGTGAAACATGATTAAAGAACAATGACCTGAATCCAGTTCTCTCAGGGCATAAATGTTTTACTGTAACAAACATTCTAAAAAAAATCAGGTGGAGGTGTTATGATAGGGATTGTGACACTTGTGATTATTACATGTTCAGTGATAGCATCAATACTATAGATTGTGACAATAAAGATGACCTTATAGCATGTAACAGTTGTTGGAGTATATAGACCACCAAAGTCAAGCACTGATAACCAAGAGGAATTCATACAATTATTGCATGAAATGCACAAGGGAAGATTGATAGTGGCTAGGCACTTAAATTTACCAGAAACATACTGGAATAATATTGATTCAACAACATTAGTAAGGAAATTATTCACACTATATGTTCAGGAAGAACAGTTGCTTCAGATTGTAAAAATACCTACCAGGGAACAGAACATACTAAACATTGTGTTCCTTAAGAATTTACTATTACTTCATGTCATGTTTTACCACGATAGATGTGTGATGATCATGGGATTATAAAGGTTCATTTGTTGATAGTTTATTTTGCCAAACTGAAATTTAAACCAGTGCACAGACGGTTAATACATTATATAGAAGTAAAACAGTCACTGTAAAACTAATTGGAGTGTTGCGTTCAGTGGGAAAACTGCAGAAGGCATGTGAAGCTTTTTGAAAGAGAAATTGTTTGAATGCAAGAAATCAAAAATGTTTAACATCGGGATCTAGGCAAACAATGGCAGGAGGATATATTTCCAGTAGAACAAGATACTTGATTAAGGTAAGAGACAAAAAATATAAGAACTGGAAAAAAGGTTGAACTACAACATTTAAAACTGAAATAAACAAACTGGATAAACAAATTAAGAATAGCATGAGAAAAGATCAAGCAAAATTTGAGGAAAATTTATATGAGGATATTGAGTATAATTGGAAACCATTTTATAGATGCATAAGATGTGGAAGGAGTAAAAACATGCAAATTGATAAACTGTGTGTAGATTCTTAAATTTATTGTCAAACACAACAGATAATAAATTTATCTACAACATCTTATGCAAAATAGTTATGGCACCACAAAGAGGGTGTTAAATTGTCCTAGTGACATCCAAGTTACTTGATACACTGAAATCAAATTAGATTATATTGAAAAGAACTATTGAAACAAAGCACAGGGTGGAGACATAATTTGTAATAATGACCTTTGAATACTTCAGCAAGAACTTACAGTACCATTATATCTATTATTTACTAGGTCATATAAATTTGAGGAAATTTCTAAAGATGGAAAACATGTACGTATTAAACCTGTCTTTAAGGGAAAGGGGAGTAGGACAATCCCAGAGTCATACAGACCCTTAAGTCTACGTTTGTGTTGTGGATAAATAATGAAAAGGTAATATTGGATAAGTTATTGTCAGAACGGGAAAGGATGGGACTTGAAACCATATATCAGCATGCATATATTGAAAATGGGTCTGTGTCAAATAATCTAATGGTTAATTCCCCGAATCTCTATTGCTGACATGAACAGAGCAACTGTTTTGTTAAATGAACATGTACTTTAACAAAATGTAAATCTCCAAACAGAAGTATTTGGCCAACATCACGAGCATGAGAATAACCCGGTGATAGAATAAACAAAAGCACACATGATATACACACTACACTACTGAACTATATCAAACTACCCCACAAATGTAAAGGTCTACTAAAATAAATTGCATCTGCAACTGAACAAAAAAATAAAAGGAAAATACCACCTTAACCTTGAAACCCTATCTAGCTTGACACATACTGCTGTAAAAATAACATACTTCAGTAATGCATAAGGAAGAATGAGCAAATAAAGATGCACCTTTCTCACACATTTACATTTTTATATATACAGGGCATGCTGTGAGGTATAATGGGATATTTGGTAATCTATAATAAATATGCAATTGTTTTCTACAGTATATATTTAACTACATGTTGATGTAATAATGCAGTGCTTACCTTTCATCTGCAGCTGGCCAACTAATGCCATTCATAGATTTAAATTTTGTTAAAGTGCATGTTTGCTTGAAGAAAGCTTTACTCTATTCATCTTGAGGAATAGATGTTCGGGTAATTAACCATTCAATTGTTTGAAAGAGACCATTTGAAAATAGATCTATTACAACCTGTAACGTTGTTTTTAGAACAATGTAATAACAGCTATGAATGAAAAATTGTGCTGAGATGTAATTTATGGAGAGTTAACTTTAGCATTTGGCAAAGGCATAGACAAAACACTTATCAGTAAATTAGATCAGCTAGGCATTGATATACTCTTGATAAGATGGATAGCTGCCTGACTTACAAATAAGACATGACAAATAATATACAGCAGCTGGACAGGCAACATTCTTGGTTACAGTCAGAGTGCCCCACTGATCTTTCTTTTTCATCTGAGGTGTTTTACAGTCTGTATGGAGATGACTAGTAACTGGGTAACCTGATTACATGTGTGACAGATAGGGCATGTCTGCAAAAGAACTTGAGTAAATTGACCATTTAGGCACAGGAAAATAATATTCTAATAAATACATAAAAAAACTTAATATATGACATTTGGGAGATATAAATTTAAAGGTGTATATTTAATATAGCACATAGTAGATGAAACCATAGAGTAATTTAATGACCTGGGTGTATGGGTAGATCCAGCTTTGAGTTTTATTAATCATATCAACCAGTTGGTTAATGATTGTTATAAAACAGTAGGTTGCATAAAAATATTTATAAAGTCTAGGAAGGTAGAAATGATGAAGTCCATGTTTGTTAGTTACATTAAGGAGTATAGAATAACAATATGGAAACCTTATAATTAAACAAGCATGACTAAACTGGAAAGAGTGCAGTATAAATATACCAAAGTCTTCCATGTATGTGAAAATTAAAGTCATTATGAAATACTAAAATATCTGAACTTGTACAGTATGTCATATTGATATTTAAGAGGAGACTTTATTCAGGTATATAGGGCATTTAGAAACCACTACCTCTGGGAATGTTTGGTGTTATCAAAGAGTTGTAGACAGTCATCAGACAACCTGTGTAGAAGATCCTATAGGAATGAGGAGTGTACTAATTGGTTCTCTGAGAGACCAGCTGATTAATGAAATAGATTACCAAACTGCATTAAAGAAAACACTAGTTTAGATATTTCTAAGGACAGCCTGGACACTTGTTATGGGAACAACTGTTCTGGTATGTTGACAAGATAAAATGTCATCAATCCCCATACTTCATATGTTCATAGGATGATACTAGGCTATTGCTCTGGAGACCATTATAAGCCTAGCCAAGAATTTGGCTCATGTTCCCTCAAAGTCAGCACATGTTTCCCCTGTCCAGCAGGGAGATAGGTGGAACCCCAGGGGTATGTTTTCTGTTTCCCATCCAGTCGTCTGGGTTCCTCTTAGAGAGCTAGAGATGTACTTGGCTTGACATGGACAGGGAGTCTATTCTGCAGCTGGGGGAGTCTTTCAAACACAAATCTATCCCACCAACAAGTTCTATTAATGTCACAAACCAGGTTAAGGCCTTGTGTGCTGGTTGTGTGAGTGGAGTTTGGCTTGCAGATATGCGACAACTCCATCAAGGCTGGATCTGAGATGGCCTTGTATGCCAGACACAGGTCACATATGAGCAGTCTGCATGAGACTGAGTAGAGGGGCAAAGCTTTTAGCCTGTCTGTATAGGATAGGTGTTTGAGACCCTGGATTTTCCCAGTCAGGAACCTTTCTGGTCCTTCCAGCTGCTGCACGTGCTTAGCAAGATACATGCTGAAGGGGGCATTGTACTCAATAATGGGCCTGATAAGGAAGGAGTACAGGGATGTTATGACCTTGTTCCTGGATGAAATACCCTTATTTATGAGGTGGGCCATGTAGAAATCCTTCCGTACAACAGAGGCAATGTGGTGGTCAAAAGTCAGGTTGCTGTCAACCTACGTGCCCATGTCCCTCATGACTGGATTGTGTGCTTAGTACGTTGTTATTAATGTGATAATTAGTGGGGATGCCATGTTTCCCAAAGGGGATAATGATGCATTTCTTGGCATTCAGTTTGAGGCCATGCCTCTGGCGCCAGTCATTTGTTTGGGTAAGGCCCTCTTGGTGGATGTTCACATCACTAGGGGAATTTAAGATAGCACCCAGCTTGCAGTCATCTGCAAACTTGGTCAGCCATAGACCACTAGTTTTGGCTTGCACCTCATTAAGTATATCCTAAACAGTAGAGGCCCCAAGACAGATAATAGGGGTACAACGTTCATTACGGGTCTACTAATAGAGGTGGCTTCCCCTATTTTGAGTGAGTGGGTATTTGTTTGTATGTATGTAGATATGTATATATATTCCATAGAGGGGATGTAAATATGGCCAGGGACATGCATTTTTAGCATTCTTGATATGTATGGATCCAAAGAACCTATCACAAATGTGCACATGTGTATACACACATACACACACATGCACACACACGCGTGAACTGTATGTTCTAGCACACAGTATGAACATGTACACAGTGCTGCTACTCTACACCCCCTCTCAATAAGCCCCTTCCCTACAGAATGCACACAGTCTCCTGACCATATCACACATCCCCTTCCACATCCTTAGACAATCTAGTCCCCCAGAATTGTGCCATTTGCTGAGTCCTATCATTTTTCCCCTCCCTACTGGCACATATGGTGACTACTGTACCCTGCCCTTCATAGCTGTACTAATTAAGTAGATTGTGTGTGATCATACCTTTCAACCTCTTAGAGCAAGAAATCTGGGCAAAGTCACAAATAAAAGTGAGACAAAAACTCAAAAATAGGGACAACTTTTAAATATTGCTCTTACTAACCTAGAAAGTTGATAGAATAACAGGTTATGCATTAGCATGAATTTTCTGAAGGGTAAGAAGTCTGAAACTCAATTGTCTGTCATTATTTTCTAACTTCAGTCTTTTAATGATTTGCCACTAATTTGCCAGAAAGCCACAAGTTTATGAAACTCAGACCAAAAATATGAAGAAAAATCTGGACATTTTGTGAAAATCTGAGAGGTATGTGTGTGATGCACAACATGTCCAGTCAGTACACAGAGCATTACCTGAATGTAGTATTGAATGCATCATTTGTAACCTGTGTTGTATTTAATCTAGCCCATAGTTGTAGACCAGATAGTGTCCATGTGCCAGTGCAATGTTGTACTGCACCTACCTCTGCCTCATGTAGACTTCCCTGCTACTGGTCCTTCCAGTGCCTACTCATCTGTCACTTTCTCTGCCATCAGCTCTGATCTGTATGTTTACCACTGATATTTCCCAACTCCAGCTGTTTCTTTACAATTATTTTGCTCAGAATTACATAGACAGCAAATATCTTGGTGCAGGTGTCTGCAGTATACTGCTGTATGTTACTACAGGGACATAGATGGTTGAAGCAGGCCTTCATCAGTCTGAACACATACATACACACACACACACACACACACGCACATACACACACACACACAGCACTTTCTAGTCTGTGACAGCGCAGAGCCGCATGTAATCTTGTCCATGATCAGTGGGTTTCTTATGGGAGACATGAGTCAAGAGTCCAGGACATATCTGGCATTGACAATAAGATATCCCACTTGGAAGTCACTCCACAGAAATTGCTGATATAGACATGTGCCTAATGTGGAAATTTGTGAACTGCCAGGATAGTGCACAAACAGTATTTGTGCAATACCCTGTGTGTTACACTCCACTTGGCAGCTGATAAGAGTAGAACCACTTTAGGTTGATGTAGCTTTGTCCTTGTGGACCACATGAGGCCTTGATAGTAATGCAGTTGCAGTCAAAGACCACTAGAACATTGGGTAAATAGGCTATGTCATGTAATGCCTGTATAGTATCGCTTCCTTCTTTTGTTGTCCTTTAAAACCACACATATTCCTCCACATAGTGCAACATTATATCCAGGAGCTGCTCTAGTATTTTTGAGGCAGATACCTTGAATACAGCCAGCATATCTCCTGATGGTAGCTGGTAGGTCTCTATAGCAAGAATAGTTAAAGTTAAACATGCTTTATTGGCCACAGTGATTGGTATTCAATGTGCTCCCTAAGATCCCATGTGAGGTCAGCACATGTGAACCAGCTGCCATATGGTATCTCTGTCCACATGATAGCAGTCACCTATGTCCCTGTCACAGAGGTGATGGCATATTAGAAATTGTCATATCCTTCTGCGATGTGAAGAATGATGGCATGCCGTATTGTAGACATTGGCGTTGGGAATGGTGTCTAGTATATACTGCTCAGCTACAACAGCTGCTTTACCAAGCAGCATAGTGTAGACTTGCTGACTGCTCACAAACAAGTCCTGATATACAAACCCACTGGAGGCTGTAGCAGATTATTGAACAATTATACATCTCTGAATCATTTTTACCCTTACATGTATTCACAATTAGGTCATTAGCGCAATCATGCTCTTTCCATATTATTATATGGTCATTATCATATGACTCTGACAGCACAATTTTACCTGCTTACAAGACTGCTATTCATCACACAGTTTTGCCTTCTGCAGTGTATTGTTCATTTCTGACTCTCAGGCAGTGTTTTCAAGAAGCAATACAGTGGTTGATAACTCTGTTAATCATCAGTAAGACACTAATAGAGATCTGAAGAAGAAAACAAGTTTTCCACCCGAAGAATTAGGAAAGCCAGAGACAAATCTTATGAAGGCAGATGTCTTCATTATTACTTTAAGTAAATGAAGTATCTTTTTAAATGAGGTAAATCGGGAAGGCACACAATGTTGTGAAAATGTCTGAAGTTGAAGAGCTTTGTCTTTTAGAAATGTATGTTCCATTCAGGTAAAACAGAGACAGAAGGATGCAGTCTGCTGCTGTTAGTTCATTATAACATGAAAGGAGTATTTAGCTCCTAATTAATGTTTACCAGACATTGGAATGACCAAATTATTTTATAACACGTGGTGTGGGAGGTTGATATCATGATTAAGGTGTTCACATTACAGGCACAAGGTACAGGGTTTGATTCTGACTTTGAAAGACAAATTGGCTTGGCTTAAAATGGCCTAGTACTTAACTACAAATTTGAGTTTTCTGTCAGAATTTAAAATGACCCTTATGGAAAACAAAAACTTGTATGAATTTGCTAGTTTACAATGGTGTTATCTGTGGGTCAACTTAACAACAATGAAACTATGGATGTTCCCCAGCATTAGTAGATGAAGCCCTTAGATTCATGATGATGCACAAAGGAATTACGCTGTTCCAAGTTTTAAACCAGTCCACTGAAAATTTTTATGGTTATGAAAGTGCATTCATAAAGTATAATATATAATGGTAACTTTGGTGAGTTGTTGTTGTGCGCCATGATCTTCTCTTAACATTCCTACAACCTGCATCACAAAAGAAAGCAATGAAAACTGTAACCATCTTTTCTAAGATAGTTTTCAAAGCAACTTCACCTTTGCCTTTTGGGACACATTTTTTTAATTATAGGAACAAATCCACAAAACTGGAAACTGTGATTTATATCGAAACCTGGCACACTTACAAATATCTTTCAAATTAAACACTTTAATATTTCTCATAGTTTTAAGTTGTTTGTTCTGAATGTTTAAAATACTTTGTACTGAAGGTTTAAAATACTTATATTAGTTCTCCCAATTGTATACTGCTGCACTATTATTCTGTAACTTAAACCCAAAATGTGAATTCACTGAATGAAGTCAACTTTTGGCACACAAATACAATATTATACTGGTATATGTCAGAAGATGGAATCCAGTATGGCTGGCAAGCAGTGAATGTGGTAATAGGCTATATAACATTTAAGAAGTCTACAGAGGAAACAGAAAGAAAAAAGCAAAAAAAAAAGTGCATCAGAAATGAAGAGAGAGTAAGGCAGTCAGAAGATTAGACCCAAAATAATAACTGTGTAAATGAGCTAACCAAAGTAGCAAAATAATCAGTCTTTTGTTAATAGCATGACTTTATTCAAATTGCAGTTAAAAAGGCTCCCATCACACTAGCATTATGCCTTCTGAGGGAACTCATGGCTAATTATTTAAGTCCATCAGTAAATAGTATTAGTAAAGTAGACCTACTAGTAGAACATGAAACTGATTAATCAAGAATGGAGCTAATGCGTTTCATGGGTACTTAAAATAATTAAAATATTAAGAAAATGATAGTGGAAATAAAAAAACGGATAAGTGTAAGCAAAAAAGACTGCAGAAAAGCATGATTTTATTCAGTATTTGGGAAGGAAGAAATTGGGTATTTAGCAAATACAGGGTGTATTCTGGCTGTGGATAATTGGTTGAGTCTTGAAAAAACTCTGGAAAAATAAAAGCAGCACTAGGCAGTAACACCTGACAAGATTCAGTCTGGAATTGTTGCACAGCTGAGATTGTACCTCATTGTCCAGTACATCTGTTTCAGGGTCATCGCTGTGCTGGAGCCTGCCCAACCACTCACCACGATGCCTGCAGATGCATATCAAGCATCCCTTTTCACCAAGAATTAGACTTCTGTACTTCCAAACTTAAACAACCAAAACTGCCGAACAAACTGGTGAAACAAAAACAACCAAGGAAGCCTTCTGCAGGTGATGATTTCAATGAATCCAATAAGTGAAGAATAATCACGAAGTAAGAACCGTAATGTTAGCACTTTATTGATATACAAGAACTTTCGGATGGCGTTGTAGCCTTCCTTCCTCAGACAAACAAATTATGCAGAGACGGACGTTGTTTAAATATGCACTTAATTACTCTATTAATGACCTCATAAGTGCAGACATTCCCATTATAAAATCTCGCATTCATTTTAAACCATCGTAACATCATTAAAAATGTATATGATACATTTAAACCATATACATATATTAATCTATTATACATTGTCTTACTAACAATTTAATGAACATTAAAATACAACTTTAAAATAAAACAAAACATTAATGCCCACAAATATGCTATGCTAAATATACAATTTAAATCCATACTGTGTATGTATATGCACTATGTTGCTAAGTGCAAACTGCTTGGTTATAAACGTTTAAAATTTTAAACTATTTGAACTGACAACTTTTATTCTTAAACATTGAGCTTTAAGGAGGTAATTCATGGTTTCCACACAGTTCCTAATATACCGTATTTTAATTTCAAATCAATACTAAGGTCTTATTTTTATATTTAATTTATACTCAGTTTTTAGTAATAATATATATGCACATATAGTCGATTTTTTGTAGTTTTGGGGGGGGGGGGGTTGATAGGGTATATAGAGTTCATTATTCAGGCTACGTTCTATACCCTATGGGGTGCTATGTATGTAGTATATACTGTCATCCCATTAAGGGAAATAAGTGCTGGATAGTTCAAATAGTTTAAAATTTTAAACGTTTATAACCAAGCAGTTTGCACTTAGCAACATAGTGCATATACATACACAGTATGGATTTAAATTGTATATTTAGCATAGCACATTTGTGGGCATTAATGTTTTGTTTTATTTTAAAGTTGTATTTTAATGTTCATTAAATTGTTAGTAAGACAATGTATAATAGATTAATATATGTATATGGTTTAAATGTATCATATACATTTTTAATGATGTTACGATGGTTTAAAATGAATGCGAGATTTTATAATGGGAATGTCTGCACTTATGAGGTCATTAATAGAGTAATTAAGTGCATATTTAAAAAACGTCCGTCTCTGCATAATTTGTTTGTCTGAGGAAGGAAGGCTACAACGCCATCCGAAAGTTCTTGTATATCAATAAAGTGCTAACATTACGGTTCTTACTTCGTGATTATTCTTCACTTATTGGATTCATTGAAATCATCACCAGCAGAAGTACTTCCAAACTTGTAAACTCTTGAAAACAAATACATTTTTAATGTCTGCAGATATATATCTCTACTCAGACAGCATGTGATGGCTTCTTAAGCATGGTAAGTAAACAACACAAAGGTATGGAGGATGTGGCCTGACTTCCATTAAATTTTAAATCAAAGTGAACTTTCTAGAAGAAACGTGAACTATATGGCATGTAGGTTACTGGAGCTAGCTCAGTATCATTTAAAGCTATATCTGAAAAGGATGTGAAGTCTGAGCATAAATATGGCATCTTTTTCAAAACTGGCTACCTACAAGAAAAACATCAGTAGTTTATTTCAACAGTTTTGTATCTTAGTCATCAAGGTAGTCTGTAGTAAATGAATGATTTTTGGCCTTTGTGAAAAATAATCATTTACCATAAGTTATTAAATTATCTCACTGCCAATTAAGTTATTTCTTTTATAAACAAGTGCCATGTGTTGCAACATAGTGATCTGAATTGCTTATTTACAATTTTATGCATTTTCAGTCTCTAGTTAGAAGTGGTCTTTTTGCTGCTTTGTGACAGTTTTAGTTTAATGCTGTTTTTGTACAAGTTTGAAGATCTGGACGTCTACAATAGTGGATATTACTTTGATGTTAGCAATGGTTTTAATAAAGTTCCACAGAGTATATTAAATGACTCATTAGGAATTTTCATAGTGATTCTGGTCTGCACCGTGTATGAAGCATTAGCTAGAATATAAAGTGCTTGTGGCAAAAACATCTGTATATAATATATTTGTTAGAGTAGTACACTGATGAACTTGGATCTTTTTCAGGAACACAGTTTTATTAAGTGGCTTGTCCAGAGTTTCAAAGTAGGCAAATGATGTTGGAGGGAATCAAACCATGGACTTTCGGAAACATCTTATTAACAGCTCATAGCCTTATTCCTCTCTGCTATCTTCCAGACAGTGTGAAGTTCATTCAGAATAGTACTGATAAATTGGGTACTGGAGGAGATAGTAACTAATGGTACTTTTTCATTCTTTTAAGTGTAGCACTGCAGAAGGTCTGGAAGGTAAACCCTTTCCATTTTCCTGATAGCCTACATTTACGCTTCAGGGTTTATATGACAGGATGTGTAAAAAGGGAATGAAAAGAGACTTGGCAGGTCTGAAGACATTTTCTGAAAACCAACAGTTCAGTTTCAGTAGGAAGAGGTGCAAAATATTGCACTATTGAAATAGAAATCCAGAAAATATTTTAAAAAAAACATAGTATTAGAAGCAGTAAGTGAGGAAAGGATCCTGCTGTTAATCATAACATATAGCCTAAAATTAAGCCACAGTGTGAGAGCAGCAAGTAATTCTGGCTGAATACTTGGATACATACAAGGAAGTACAACAGAAAGTAAGATATCATTCCATTTATATTCCTGTTGGAAATACTCCTTAATCATTCATGTGGTTTTAGAAAACTTTGCATTCTAAGGATATAGACTTGATAGGAACTGCTAATCAGCAAGAAACTAGTCTTATAAAGTGATATCACTGAAACTGAACATGTATATTCTTGAAAAAAATAAGGAAAAGAGGGGCCGTGACATTAACATATAAGTACTGTGTTAGCATCTGAAGAGTTTAAGTATCTACCATTCACAAAAAGTGAAGTGTTGGAATAAGTTGACACAATTTGCAAATGGAAGAAAGATGGTGCAGGGGGAACACATGGAAGTATTATTTCAATGAAAAGGTGTTGGATGTTTGGGAAATATTACCTGATGGAGTAGAAAAACTAAACACTTATTATGGAATGTATAAGGGGGAGGGAGTCAAGTGATAAAATAAATTATGTTGTAGGCTAAGACTGTTCTTCAGCTTATCTAGCTGGTAGGGTGAAAGGCAAAATAGGTGAGCCAGATGAGCTTGAATCTGTCATCAAAACCTGAGTTTCTGTGTTAGTAAAGCCAGTGAAATGTTAAGTCTGTTGAACGTTTGGAAAGCTAAAGTTCGGAGTGCTGTATGCACTTGTTTGAAGAAATGGGTGGACTGGATTTCAGAGGCCCTTGTTCATCCATGCTTGGTTATATACAAGGAGATATAAAATACACATGCCACTGAAGTATGAAAACACAGAATTTTGATTCATATATTTTGATTATAATTATGCAAAAACATAACACATTAAATGGATCTGTAATGCATCAAAAGAACAGCACATAACCATTTTGCTCTGACTGATTAATAAGCATATCTGGTATTGCACTCAAGAAGCTCCTTTCTTTAAATTTCAGAACATCCTTATGCATTACGTCCTGAAATCCAGTTAGTTTCTTAGATTAAAAAGTCTGACATTTAGCTTAGCTTTGGGTCATGAAACATACCTCTGCTGTTTGGAATAAATTACTTCAAAGAGTCAGAATAATTCTAATTTAAAGTAAAACTGAATCTTTTATTCACAAATTATAAATATCATTGTTGTTAGAAGAATAGATAATGTCCCAGGCTTTATTTAGAACACATTAATACTCTTAAGTATTTTATTATCTGTATGGTTATGTCCCTTGATTTCTTATGACATGCTATTGATTTGCATAGAAATATCCTCTTTTTGAAATTATTTAATTATTTTCATTCTGCTACTTATATTGATTAATCTTATGACTATGGCGGATCTACTTTTTTTGTCGAAATTTCATTATTTCAAAAAAGAAAAGTAGAGGACCACTTACGCGAAAGTACATTTAAACGGAAGTGCACTTTTGCGAATATTTGTTCAACAAACCGATAAAAAACACAGAAAACAATGTTTTGCAGGAAAGGGCAAGCCCCCCTGCACCCCCACCACTTAAATATACTAACTGCGAGGTCACACTGCAATGGGGAAACAGGTAAATACCCTTTACCCCACTGTAGTGTGCTTCGGCGCTGCAGTGTATCTTAGCAGTTCATTGAACCGATATTCTCGAAAGTGCACTTTCATTTAAGTGCACTTTCGCGTAAGTGGTCCTCTACTTTTCTTTTTTGAAATAATTAAATTTCGACAAAGAAAAGTAGACCTGATTGTGGCACTTAGACTTGTCATATGAGCTAAATTTAAATACTTTGTATTAATATTTTTGTTTTCTGCCTTTGTGGATATTGTACAAGTACTTTTGGTCCACATCATGGCAGAAAAGGGTCCTTGATCAATCCACCCATTTTGGTAAAAGTAAAATATATAAAAATCTGTTTATCCTCAAGCAAACCAAATAACTGAACTTAAGCATAAGGTTGATGCTTCCTTCTTTCGGCTTTTCCCTGTTAGGGGTCGCCACAGCGGAACTGTGGTCCGCTAATGATTGGCAGTTGATTTTTATGGTGTCAAGTGGTCAGCCCAATGACTAACCTTCAAAGAAGCCACACCCATTCACACACACACCTACCTGCATGTCTTTAAATGTCACTGGACCATGGGGAGGACATGCAGTCTCCACACAGAAGGTGCTGCATCCGAGAATTTGTAGAAAAAACATTTTGTTTTGATTATATTACTTAGGAAGGTTTTGATCACTACCATTCAATGATAAAGAGAAGGCAACTGTGTCTAAGTAATTTGCAGCCATAAGAAAGTACACTGTTTAAGTACAATGCCATATATTAGATATACTAAGAGTCCCATAGGGCCAAAAAGTCATAAAGCTGAGTTAAATAACATAAAAACAATAATTTAAGTGTGAAATTAGTCAGAAGTGACAAGCTTTAAGTGACATGCTTCATACCTCAGCTAGTAAGTATGATCTGTAAACAAAAGTCTGAACTTTGCAAAAGCAAATTATTTAATAATTGTTTTAAACTTATAGTTCGAATATACCTGAAAAGGCATTTAAGGAAATGGCTACAAACTGAACCCAAGGGATTCAAATGAGCAGAATAACTGACAGTGTTGCCAGGCATTATCATAGAAAAGGTACAATTCTATAAAATTTCCATTCTAATTACATGGAGATGCAAAGTTGCAGAAAATATTTTCCTTACAAAATCTAATTTTAAGGGTTCCAGAGTATTTAAATATGGCCCATTATCATTAATCTTGTCTTGTTTATTTAACACTGTTATTTGAACCAAAAACAGTGACACTTGATTCAAAGATGGCTGCCATTCTGTGAACACTGCTGAACTGCAGCTCTTCACTTAACCTGAGAAAATCTAAACCCTGAGTCGATACCAAGAAGCTTTTAACATCAAATCTTCGATAAAATAACTTCAACTACATTCAACTATCCTGCAACAAGAAGAAAAACTGGGAAAAAAAACTTATTTAACAGGATTATAATAGATTAGCTAGCTCTGAAGAGAGAAGCAAACAAAGGAACCATGTGCTTTCTACACTTCAAGTCTTTGTGTTGGAATAAGATGTCAAAAGAGGAAAAAAACATGGCCATAACCACTACTAAAACAAAACTTTCGGAATTACAGTCACCAGAAAAAGATGTGATTTCTAAAAGACAAAAAATTACTAAACTACAGGAACAACAGAAGCAAGGGACTAAAACTAAATCTGATCAAGCACTAAACATGGAAGATATCAGAAATGCTCTGTTACCCATACAAGAAGCTCTGAAGGAACTGACTTATCAAATACAAACATTTGGAAATTCTTGTATTCAATTGCTGGAAAGAATGGATAAGACGGAAGCTCGAATTTCTGAACATGAGGATAAACTAACTTTACTGGCAAAAAAAAAAAACAAATGCACATGATGTGGATATTCAGGTTATGCAAAGCAAGATTACTGACTTAGAAGCAAGATCCAGGAGAAATAACATTATTATTAGAGGAATTCCAGAATCCATTCAGTATAATGAACTAATCCCATCTATAACACAAATATTTGCAGTGGTTCTAAATTACTCTGATATGGTGAAACAAATCATTATTGAAAGGGCACACAGAGTTCTGAGAGAGCTACAAGCATCTAATACTCCAAGAACTGTATATGTTAAAATACTTAACTACCAGGATGTTAGCAGAATACTTACTACTGCAAAAAAAAGGGTATATCATGTGGAAAAGTAATAAAATATCTCTAGCCCAGGATTTACCTTTACAAGTCAGGCAAGCTAGACAGTCTTTATCTCCATACTGCAAATTTCTTATTGATAAACAAATTAAGTTTCAAATGAAATACCCTAATATGCTTACATTTACAATAGATGGGACTAAATACTCTGTTTCTACCAAAAATGAGGCAAAAATCTTTTTGTAAAAGTCTTTAAGGGTTTACCTGCATCAGAGACATGAAATGAACCTCCGTTGGGGCTGGCATGCTCCTGAGGTCGGATCCATTGATTACTGTGCCTCGAGGTCTGGGTAATCCTTTGTTTTCTTTTTGAATGCTTTAGGCCTCTTCCAGAGTAATACAATTGTTTGTTTTAGTTAATCCTGGTTACCTGCAGCCGTTTCCCGAAGTTTTATGGCTTCTACGAGCTGTTTTCGTCGATGAGAAGACAGGAAATGCCTAGAATGCTGCCGAGGGTGTGGATTTCATTGTGGCACTTCCGGAAGTCCAGCTCCAAAAGCAGTCCCCCATCGTGAGTGTTTTACATGGTTTTCAGGCTTGGGAAACTGAAGGGAACTGTTTTAAACACTTTAATGTTTATTTAACTCTAAATAATAATGTAGTATGGTAATTTAAACACATAGGAACATCTTTATTTACTTCCCTTTTAGTGTTTAATAAAAATCTTGTAGTTATATTAGTTAGAGAGGGTGCAGGGATTTAGTAATGTTTTATAAAAATATAACTGTTAATATAGTCCTTATTGTACTGTTTATATGTGACAGTTTATATTACATTAGTTAGATACTGGCTTGTTTTAGTATAAAACTGTGATGGTTCAAATATATAATCAGGGACTTTAGTAGTTAGATGTATATTTGTTTTAGTATAGGGTTATAGTATAGCATGGCTTTTTTTTTTTTTTTCTCTATAGGATGTATACGTAACAAGAAGACAACCTTGTCTATATATCAAACTTTTATTTTTTAAAAAAAAGGGGAAAAAAATGACATTTTTGACTATAATAATTGATGTATGCAGTTTATGTATAGATAGCTAATCAAACTACTAGAACTTTCTTTTTTATAGTAATATTATATCTTCAATTTGATTTGCTTAAACAACAGTTAACCAAAGAGATGTAGATCAATGGCAGTGTTTGTTAGGGAATGTTTAGTTTAAACTTTGTCGTAGTTAAGTTAGATTATATAGGTCTTAATTGTGGAACATGTTTGAAATTTTATAATCTGATGCCTTTACATTTGTTTGTTTTCTTGACCCTGTTAATATTCTACGTTACACAAGACCTATATATGTCCTGGTCCGGGGTTAGAGTGGGTATGCACTGTTATAGGACGGGATGTAAAGAATGCTTCCAGATTATGTATGTCTTTAAAGTCATTTTATTTTTATTCTATGTTTTCCCTCTTAAACTTTTATTGTACAGACAACCCTTTGAATGTGAGAATTAGACTCATGGAATGTTAAAGGGCTCCAGAATTTAAAGAAGAGGAAACTATTGTTACACGTATTGTTGCAGGCTAAGGCGTTGTTTATATTACTTCAAGAAATGCATTTAATGAATGATCAGTGGGTTGATATAAAAAAAAAAGAAGTGGATCAGAGAAGTAGTAGCATCAGAAGGTAAGACAAACGGTGCTGGGGTAGCTATAATTATTAAGAATCAATACAAAGAGAAGATCTTAGATTCTAAAACAGATAAAGATGGGCGATGGTGTTATGTTATTCTTTCGTCCACTCTATTTGATAAACCTATTTTACTTCTAAATATCTATGCGCCCTGTAATGATCAACAATTATTCATAACATCATTATATCCAATTTTTACACAATATGATGGATATTATATAATTGTTGGAGGGGATTGGAATGCTTACCAAAATCCGAAGTTGGATAGATCTTGTCCACAAAAAGCATTTAATAAGCATGCTGTATTAGCACTGAGTGATATTAAGGAAGACTTTCAACTATATGACCCTTTTCATTATTTGAACAATGTCAATAACACAAATAATTATACCTTTTATTCACCATGTCATAAAATGTGGTCTAGAATAGATTTTTTCCAGAACATTGATTAATTTAGAACCTCTAGTTGTTACACATGCACATTATCTATCAGATCACTCAAAAATGTCATTAAGTTTTGCTAAGGAAGTAAAGGATACCCTGCGGCAAAGAGGTTATAATTGGTCTAAACAACAACATACACCTGACATTGAATGGGCGACAGTTAAAACACAAAGAAGAGGGATCCTTTTGCAAAAAGCTTCTTATTACAAAAAAATACAAAACAGAGATATTCAAAAACTAGAAACAAAAATTAAGATACTTGATCAAGAACTGATTCGGAACTTTAATGCTCAAACAGAGATGGAACTGCTTAAATGTCAAAAGGATCTCTTCTTAATTCAAAATAGTAGATTGATATTTCAGGAACATAAGACGTTAGTGAGGTATGCTAATCATGTTCATACACCATCAAGAGCATTAGCTAGGATCATTAATCAATCGAAAACAACAGTACAAATTTCGGAAATACAATTTAATAATACAATATATTCTAAAACTGAGGATATCATTAATATGTTTGAGCAGATATATACTAATTTATATGATGGGCAAAATGATATGTCCTCACATAGAACTAATAAACAATTTTTACAAACAATTAACTTTCCAAAAATAGAAGAGAATATTCAAAGTGATTTGATTAAACCGATATCTGAAGAAGAAATAGTATATACAATTCAACATATGAAATCACATAAGTCACCAGGTCCTGATGGTTTGACAGTGGAATTCTATAAAGTGTTTGCTGATATCTTCGGTAAAATACTCTCACATGTATTTAATTATATAATTAGGAATAAAATTAATGATCCTCATCTTAATGCTTCAAAAACTATTTTCATACATAAAGTTAATTTGGATCCCCAAAACCCTGATAATTATAGACCAATATCATTAATAAATGTAGACATGAAAATTTTAACCTCTATTATAGCATCTAGATTAAAAAAAATCATGACTCATATAATATCTAAGGAACAGGCTGGATTTATGGCAGCTAGACAAACTAGTGATAAAACACTTACACTTCATACTATGATAGCTCATGCTAAACAGAATAATCTTAATATTTATGCCCTTATAATTGATGCACAGAAGGCCTTTGATAGGGTTGATATAAACTTTTTGTTTGATCTTTTACCATGTTTTAATATATCCCAAGAGTTTGTTCAAATGTTACAAATATTATATAGTAATCCTTATACCACACTGTACATTAATAGAAGTTTCTCTAAAAGAATACAGATTAAAAATGGAACACATCAGGGCTGCCCTTTGTCCCCTTTACTATTTAATTTTTATCTTGAATCTTTATTTTTATATATCAAGCAGAATCTATACCATAATGCCCCAATAATTTATGGAACCAAAATATTAATGGCAGTGTTTGCTGATGATCTCAACATTTATTGTACATCCCCAATTTCAGATACGGAAAGGTTATTAAAGGCTGTAAATGGCTTTTCAGAAGTCTCTAACTATAAAATTAATTTGAAAAAAAAAAACTCTTTAAGAACTCCTAAACCTTTTTCATTATTGCCTTTGGGAGGTGGAAAAATGTACGATTATCTGTATTAGCAAAAGTTTCAATTATTAAAATGAATGTATTACCACGATTACTATACATTTTTAGGTCTGCTCAAGTAATAATCCCGAAGACATTTTTTAAACAAATTCATAAAGAATTGGCTAAATTCATTTGGGAGCCAAAAAAAAAACAGGATATCTTATGATAAATTAATGACCTTAAAAAATAGAGGAGGACTGGAGCTACCCAAATTTTGAAATGTACTATTTAATTGTGAACTCTAATAGGATTCTAAGAATTGCTAATTACGATATAACTAGTACCAAGTGGACACCAACTTGGGTGGTCCTGAATTATAAGTATATCCTAAAGCTGAATATTAATCCTAAAGCAATACCCTTTCTAGGAAAAGATACTTTGAAATTATATGGGATTATGGAACACATTAAAACATATATATATATATATATATATATATATATATATATATATATATATATATATATTATCTTTACAAAACTTATTTCAATCATTAGATCTGGCTCAATATATGATGGTCTTTCAACCCTTTCACAGGAATCCTAACTTGAGATTGAATAATCAGTTAATTGATCTCAAAATGTTCCCATTAATAGTTAATTTAACTTTGATTGACATATATAAATATCTTAAATTTTTGGCTAATCAAATAAGACAATAATTTAATTTACCTAAAAACTATCTTGTTATTTTCAGACAAATTAGAGAACTTTCTATAAGTTACTTTAAAAATTTCAAACCTGAAGATGAGATTATAATTAAATGCTCGGATTTGTGACAAGCTCTCCAACAAGATATTAAATTTATAACAACAAATAAATTAATTAAAGAATTTAAATTTCATGATAAAGTTTTGTTGAAATATTGGGAAGAGAAAATCCCATTGACAGACAAAAGTCATATGTTAAAAGCAATTAACTTGACTATAAAATCTATTTCCTTTCAAAAATTGATATATACCCAGATGATGATATGGAATAATGCATATTATACACGTCTTAGCCTGCATAAATTTAACTCTAAAAAATCTCCAACTTGTCCATATTGTAAAAATCAACCAGCTGATCTTCATCATATGTTCTGGAGCTGCAAATGCATATATAAACTTTGGAATTCCCTTAAGATACAACTTCAGAAGATGGGTTACCAAAGTACAATGTTGTCATGGAAAATCATGATTTTGCATATTCTTCCAAAAGAACTCCCTAGATCACAAAGTATTATATGTATTAATATCTTTTTATTAATGAAGCTTTATATAGCTACTAATTGGTTAGACCCATCTAAAACATCATGGGATAACTTTAGAGTTTTGGCAATAAGACATATATTAGCTCACAAATTACTTTTGAATCAGTATATTAAAAATATTAATAACCCAACAATTTGGGAACAAGTATTTAATATTATACTAGCATAATACTTCTAATTTGAATGTATTAAGAATTATCTATACACTTGAAGAGAACTTTGTAACCAAACTGTTTATTACTTGAAGTGATCTTAACTATGCTTATGTTTTTCTTGTATAAGTTAGTGTTTCACATGGAAGCATTCATGTAAATATTGTATATATGTTTTGGTGTTATTGTTAGTGATATTAGTTAGTCGTTCTTTCTAAATTTTGTTTTTGTTCTTAATTGTGTATGGAAAATAATGAAACAATAAAGATTTATTATTGAAAAAAAAACCAGTGACACTCGCAAAAACATTTTTTTTGATCCCCTTGGTGTAGGGGAAAACCCCTCAAACTACACACACACACACACATGTATATATCTATCTACATGCATATATATATATATATATATATATATATATATATATATATATATATATATATATATAGTTTCACTTCTAAGGATATTTCAAACCTTCGATCCTCTGGTCTTCAGTAATTAGAGATTTGACGATTTGAAATTTATATATATGTATATATATATATATATATATATATATGGTTTACTATCAAATTGTCGATCCCGTTTTGTGCGACGTGCATTGCCCGAACGCGGAACTGCGAACGTCACTACACCGACGCCCAGATGTGCGAACGGCAAAATCTCGCCCCCATCCGACCCATGGTAGCATGGGTGTGGAGGTGTTGCGCGGCCGGTAATGTCGATCGTCGGAGTTTCGCGGTTTCGGTTCGCTATCGAAATGGTTTCGGTTCGCGCAAACGCGTCGATGGGGTCGCCGTTCGCACGGAGTGCATTCGAACATTTAATAGTAAACCTATATATATATATATATATATATATATATATGTATACATACATACACATATGTATATAGAGTATACATATGTATATACATATGGGTATACTCCCTTTTGTCATGTAACCATATGTTGACCTCTTAAATGTCAACAGCAGAAGTTCAACAAAACAGACTTCAAAAAGTTGCTTGGTACATGCAGTTCAACAAAACAGACTTCAGAAAGTTACTTGGTGCATGCAGTTCAACAAAACAGACTTCAGAAAGTTAGTTGGTACATGCAGATTTCAAAGCAGAAATAAAATCGAAAAGCATGCTCCCCCACACACCCCCTGTTAATTATATGTCAATTATGTATGCTAACTCCAAAATTGCATAGTAATGGGATAGGGCATATTCCCTAACCTTAAGAATTTTCTTAGCTCACATACCTGTTAACCATATGCGGTCAAATAAACAGATGTCAAAGTTCTTTTATACCAAAGTGAGTTCACCGCGATAAACATACATGCATGCTTATATATATATATATATATATATATATATATATATATAGATATATATATATATATATATAGATATAAAATCAGTTTCGATCTGCTTCACAATCTTGACACTGCAGATGATCAAACAGTTAAATTTCTGTCCAACATCATCGAAAAGCAGAGTCTCAAACACTAAGCAAAAAAAAAAGCAGCACATCTGTATTTTGCAGGTTGGCAAGCCCCCTGTGACTGGCATACACTTCCTGTTAATTAAATATGCCAACCCCAAGATTGCACTACTGTGGATTTCCCCAATCCCCACTGTACCATAATTTCCATAAACAAAGTTATTTTCACATAACTGCATTTGATATTCAGCATTTCCATTATGATATCTCAAGAAGTAGCCATTTGATCAGTGTCTATAATGTTAAGGTGAACCATATATATAAACTCTGAGCTCAAACAAACTCAAGTGAAAAGGGAAACATGCAACCCTCTCCTGCTCTTAACTGTCAGAACAAGATGCTGGCATTCTTATTCTGGCAATGTACAAAACCTGGAAATTAGAACTGGAGTGGTAACAATACTATTTAGTGAAAATAAGCTTTTTTCACTTTTTGAGTGTGCCTGTTGTATATCTCAAAGTGTGGAATCAATAAATAACTGTCAGCTTTTGGAAAAATGGGTCTTATTCAGATCAAGTTTTGTTCAGCCACATGCTGTTTCTACCCATTTTGACAGCTTTCACTTTGTTGCCTAATTGTGGGTCATACCTCTCATCTTTCCAGCTTTTCACAGAATGTCCAGATTTATGCCTCATATTTTTGATCTTTTTCATAAAATTGTGGTTTTCTGACAAATCACAGGCAAATCATTGAGGGTTGAAGTCAGAAAATAATGGCAGACATTTGAGGTTCAGGCTTCATAGCCTTCAAAAAAATCATGCTAATGCAAAACCTGTTATTCTATCAACTTTCTAAGTTTGTAAGAGCAATATTTAAAAAGTGTCCCTATTTTTTAGCCTTTTTACCCCCATCATTTATGGCTTTGTCCAGTTCTCTTGCTCTAAGAGGTTGAGAGGTATGTTGTGGGGCACTACTTTGCTAAGGGAATTAAATTTTATGGCACAGCTTTCTTTATTACAAGTGAAAAGAAGATGCAAAGACCAACTTTATAATCCAAACTACTCAAAGTTTAGCACATCCTGGCTTTTTAACATAAATCCAGTCTTTGAACATAGTCTTATACTTTTTCCAAAAAACATAAACATTTCCTTAAAATTCATCTCTTTTTAATTAATACATTAGCCCAAAAGCAAGTTATTTGCTGCTTTAATGATCTCCTTCCATATCACTATTACAGTATTTTTTACCAAAGTGATTCCTTGCCAAAGTTAGCCCATTGTCTGACCAGTATACCAAAACTTTAAGATTTTATAGATGCCGTACGTCACATGTATGTTCCCCACTCAAGGCATTGGGCATAAAGGTGATGTATGGATATACATACCTCAGAACTTCTTTGCCACTAGTAAAACTACCATCATTGATCATCAATCTGAATGCGCCTTCTTCTGTACTATCTACTAAGCCATGTTTTAGATAAGTGCCCAATTGGGGGTTTCTTCTTACCTTAATTATTTTTTAAGTATGTGAGTTTACATGTCATCCAGAAAAGGAAAATGTCAGTGTGGGAGGCAGATTCCCCATAAGGATCATCACGAGAAGTGTCTCTTCTATTTGGGTGCTTCTCATGGCTATACACAGTGTTCTGTCTGCCAAGCATTTGTCCCCAAGACCCTACATAGTCATTTCTCCTCCTTGTCCATTTACCAGGAGAACCAACATCTTAAGTTGTTGGTGCAAGGTGCTATGGTGGAATCTTCCCATCCAGAAGGTGAGCAACCTGCCAGAGAAAAAGCCAATATAATCAGGTATGATTCATCTGGTCTCCTGCTTCTCCCAAACATCTCTCTTGAAACTGGTGAAAGCCCAGAGGATTGACAAGTTGTTGTGTCAGATTCCTGTGCCAGGGCCCTGTCAGAAGCTGGCATGGATCTCACTTCTCACATGTCCTCAGAGGCTCTGCAAATATCCACTCCTGTTGTTGAGGTGGAACCTCAGTTGATTATTTCAGATGGACTGAGTGGATGTGATGTAGGGAAATATTGCCACTCCAGCTACCTGGAATTTTGTAAATAATTCTATGTCATTTGTGAATATTGATATAATTTATACAGAACTGTATGTTATCTACTGAGCTAAGATGTATCCACAGTGTACCCTGCCGGAACATAGAAGATTAACCTGAAAAACCTAAGAGTAGTTGAGGTTAAGTTACTTTATAGCTGGGCCATAAACAAAAGATCTCTCAGTTTCAGTTCAGTAGCAGACACAATGTCTAGAGCTAGAAGTTTGTGTATTTTCTTGAAAGAAAAATAATTACTAGGTTTCAAAGGTAAAAGCGTTTTATTGTTTTACAACTTCCAAGATCTGCAAACATCTGGGAGAGATGTATTTTAACACAGATATGTTAAATTCTGTTAGTTTCTGTTTTAGCCTGGGAACTGAAGTCAGGTGACAAAATGTGATGTCATCCAAACTAACCCGGCAGAAATGGTGCCATGTTAACATGATGAAACTTTAGCATAATAGGGAGGCCATGAGTGGATCTGGTGACTGATCTCCTCAGCGAGGCTCGGTCTGACCCCTCATTGGAAGGGGTAGCAATGTCCCAGCAGCTATTCCCTACCCAGGTTTGAGAAATCCGAGCAGTGTTACAGGAGTTTGGGGGCATGTTCAGTGGGAAACCAGGGTGCACCCTCCTGGTTCAACACCATGTGGATACAGGACCTCAAAGTCCTATTAAGCAGGCCCTTATAGGGTGCCTGAAAGAGTCAAACAGACTTTGAGGGAGGCGATACAGGAAATGTTGGAACTACAGCTGGACCATAAACAAAATATGTTATCTCTCAGTTTCAATTCATAACAGACACAATCTCTAGAGCTAGAAGTTTTTGTATTGTTTTGAAAGAGAAATAATTACTAGGTTTCAAATGTAAAAGCGTTTCATTGTTTTACGACTTTCAAGATCTGCAAACCTCTGAGAGATATGAATTTTTAATACAGAGATGTTAAATTCTGTTAATTTCTATTTTAGCCTGGGAAATTGTCAGGTGACAAAAAGTGATGTCATCCAAACTAACCCAGCAGTAAAATGTGATATTAATTTTAGAACTCTCTCATAGAGAGACTGTGCATTTTGTATTTTGTCTTGGACCTAGCAAGAAAATCCGCTCATCATCATCATCTTCACTCACCTTGCTGTAAGTAGGATTTAGGGCATGGTGTCTCTCTTAGATGTAGATAGGAATATAGTAAAGATTAGTTTAGTTGTTTTATGTATTTATTTGAGACTGTCCTGCAATGTTGTTTTAAAATATTTCCTGTGATTTTGAACTCTGAAGTTACTGTGTTGATAGACTGAGTATTGTCTTCTTCTTTTATTATTTATTATTAAATATATTTAAACCTATCTTTGTGGATGATATTTGTGAGACATATTTAAGCTTTTAGTGTACTTCATATGTATTTGGTGACATTGTACAGGCTACTCCTAAATAGCCTTGCAAGTCTTGGTCAGACTACCATTTGGATAATAGTAACATTACATAGTAGGATTGGACACCATTTGTAAGGCCTTATAGTTCATAGGTTCATACTAGGCTATCTGCCCAAGGGCATTTATAAGCCTAGCCCAGAGTTTTATGGCTTTCGCCACCCCTTTAGTTTGGAGGATACTATGCCCATTATTTTGATGTGCCTCTGTCAAGCAGTGACACTGAGATAATCCCTGGGGTATATCTGCGATCTCCCATCCATTGGTCAAGATTTCTCTTGAACAAAGCCAGCGAGGTGCTCTGCCTCACATGTACCGGGATTTTGTTCCACAGCATAGGGAGTCTCTGGGTGATGAATCTGTCCCTCCAGCACGTCCTATTAATAACCGTGTCAAGGTTTAGGTCTCCCGCCCTTGTAGTTCTGAGGGATCTAGATTTTTTGAGGTGAAGCATGTTCATCAATTCTGGGTTGGACATGGCCTTGTATGTCAGGCACAGGTCACCTCTGAGCAGACGGTGGCGACTGAGTAGAGCTGAAGTTCCTTCAGTCGGGCAGCATAGGACATATTTTTGAGACCCTTTATCCTTTTGGTGAGGAACTTTTGGGGCCTTTCCAACTGCTGCAGGTGTCGTGTCAGATACATTCCGAATGGGGCATTGTACTCAATCATTGGTCTGATGAGTGATGAGTACAGGGGGACGATGACTTCCCTTGATCTAGATGTGAATCGCTTCATGATCAGGTGGGCAATGTAGAAGGTCTTCCTAACTACTTTGGTGACGTGAGTGTCAAATGAAAGGTTACTGTCAACCTGGGTACCCAGGTCCCTGATAACCTCTTCTGTGCTTAGTGGGTTGTCACCTATATGGTAGCTAGGGGTAGCCTTGTTTTTCCCGAAGGGTATGACTATGCATTTTATGGCGTTTAACTTTAGGCCATGGCTCTGGCACCAGTTTTCCGTTTCTATAAGACCCTTTTGAAGGATATCTGTGTCAGATGTGTTCTCAACTATGGTGCCCAGTTTGCAGTCATCTGCAAATTTTGTCAGCCATAATCCTCCTGTGTTTGCTTGTACTTCTGAAAAGTAGATGCCGAACAGGAGAGGGCCCAGGACTGAGCCCTGTGGGACACCACTTGTGACAGGCTTTGAGTCTGACATGGCGCCAGCAACTCTGAACCTGTGGGTTCTGTCACTCAGCCAATTTGCAACCCATCTTGTGACGTATGGGTTTACATTTAAGCTGATGAGTTTTTCAATGATACCTGAGTGGGGTATTGTGTCGAAAGCCTTTGCCAGGTTGAGGTAGGCTGTGTGGACTGCCTTTCCCTCATCAATGGCCTTGGTGACTGTTTTGAAAAAGTCAACCAGGTTTAAAAGGCATGATCTGCCCTTGACAAAGCCAAACTGGGTCGGATCCAAAGTCTGCAAGTCTCCTATGTCTTTATTTATGAGTTCCATTATGATCCTCTCCATAGCTTTGCAGATCAAGCTTGTCAAACTGATGGGGCGGTAATTTCCCGGGTCGGTGGAGGCACCGCCTTTGTGAAGTGGGACCACAGTTGCCGTACGCCACTCCTTAGGCACGTATCTTGAGGTGAGGCTAAGATTAAACAGCTGCCCTAACTGCGGGTTTAATTCCTCATTGAGTTCATGGAGCACACATCCTGGGACACCATCTGGTCCCATGGATGCTGTGTTTTTTGCCTTGGAGAGCAGTTCTCACCTGAGCGTTAGAGATGTTTGGGGGGCTATAATTCTCTGGTATAGATATCTCACCTTTTGGGGGGGGGAGAAGTTTGCACTGAACCTGTCAGCCAGTATGTTGGCAATGTCTGTAGGTTCAGTAATTTTTACATCATTTTGAACTAATTCTGAGCATATCTGGGAGTTTCCTCCCAGGTTTCTAACATAGCTAAAGAAGGCCTTATGATTGTCCTTTGAGTCCTTAGCGACTCTTCTCTCAAAATTTGCCTTGGATGATTTTATGAGAGATCTTAGTTTTTTACTTATAATGATCAAGGGTGTTTTCCCTTTTAAGGATTTTGCTCTATCTTGTAGTAGCTTCCTCCTTTTGTTGTAGAGCTTGTTTATGGCTGGGGTCCACCAAACTGGACGCTTGTCTTTGGAACAAAGAGTCTTTGTTTTGTTTGGGATTGCCTGATCCATGCAGTCCTGTAGGTGCTGGTAGAAGGCATTTGTAAGTGATTCAGCGGCTTGAGTAATGGTTTCTGCAGTCTCGGGGGCCTTAAAAGAGACCACACTAGCCTTTAGAAGTGTGAAGTCAGCTTTTGAGAAGTTCTTCACTGTGGTCTTTTTTATCTCAGGTGGGGGCGGGATGTGGACTTCCAGTGAGATTAGTTTATGGTCTGATCTCACCAGTGAAGGGTATACCTCCGGTGTTGAACATTGTGACCCCATGTTCATGATGATGAGATCTAGTATGTTATCTCCTCTTGTGGGGATGGTGACTAGTTGTTCCATGGCATTAGAGTTTATGAACTCTAGGAACCTTTGGGCTAGAGTGTTGGAGCTTGATTAGTGATCCCAGTCTATATTCGGGTAGTTGAAATCACCTAGTATGATGGTGTTTGGAGATACATTTATCCCCTCCAGTGTTTTCAGGAAAGCTATGTGAGGTTCCTGAGATTGAGAGGGTGGCCTGTAACATGCTACAAATTGTAGAGCAGTCTTGCCTATGGTTAATTGCACCTGGATGGTCTCCGATGCATCGTGCGTTGCCACCAACCTTGAGGTGTGGGTGTTCTTGATGAATATAGACACCCCCCCTCCTTTCTTGGTGTTGTCCGGATTTTGGGGCCGGAACGCATGATATGAGGTAAAACCTAATAGTGCCGGGGTGCTCTCAGGAGCCTTGAACCAGGTTTCAGTCACAGCACAGACATCAATGTTCTCCATACTGAGAAGGGCCTCGAGTGCGTGCATTTTGAGGTTGAGACTTCTGGCATTGAGCAGCATTACCCTTAGTTTTTTTCCTTTTTTGTGTTCTAGGGTGGTAGGTTTAGAATTTGAGCCTCGCCTAAAAAAGGCACTATGGGGGTGGCAAGAGCCTTTGCCAATATCCGGAAGCCCAGGGGTGACAGGTGCAAGCCGTCCCTTGCGAAGCAGCGTGGCTTGTCCAGCATGTCATCCCAGGCAGACAGACATTGGATCCCCTTTGAATGACACCAGAGTTTAAGCCAATTATTAAAGCTGATCATCTTGTCACTGTATTGTGGCATCATTCTTGGTGAAGGTAGGATACTGCTCAAGGTCAGGGTTATACCTGCCTGGGCTACATAATCAGAGAGCTCCTCTATGTCTCTTTTCATGTAGTCCAAGGAGGTACGTCTCGGGTCATTCACACCAGTGTGGACAATGACAGAGCCGTACTTGTACCTGCTGTTGAGAGACCTGAGTGCTTGCGTTATGTGGCGGATTCTAGTGCCCGATAGGCAGCTTACTGTGACCTTTTCCTTGTTCAATCTGGTGAGCGGGACATCAGTGTGTCTGACTATGGAGTCACCAATGATGAGTGTGTCTGGCATTGTGTTTGGCCTTAAGGGCTGTGACTGTTTGGCACACTGACTATGTGGTCTATGTGTTGCATGTGTTGTGTCCTGAGGTGGCAGTTGTTTGGGTGTCTGCTTTGGTGGCCTCTGCTGTTTTGGTAGATTTTTGATCAGAGCCTCCGAATATGTCTTTGTGTATTTATGTGTATGATTTGAAGTTGTGATAGTACTATGTGAGACTGGGTTTGTGGTGTGTGTGGTTACCTTCTCCTCCTGTCTGGTCTTACCAGTCCTATGTTGAGAGAGCTCAGCCTCCAGTTTGGCTATATAGTTGCATCTCTCGCATGTATTTGTGTTTTGTGGGAGGAGGAGAGGGTTGTCCGTGTACATGAGACAATTGTAACATTGCCTCAATATTCCCAGATTCACCAGCTGAGCAGGAGAGGACACTAGCAACTGATCCCTCGACATGCTAGAAGGAATAGACAAGGACTTTAAAAGACTCCGGGGGATGTGGGTGGTCGAAAGGGGTTTTTGGCTGGTGGGGTACTATGTATAATAAAAGCGCTATATCAAGTAAAAAAAGTACTTTAGGAGCAAGTGCTAGGCTTTACAGATAGAGAATATTCTATTTAGGAATCAAGTAGAGTTGAGTTTTTTAGATATGGAAAACGCTGGTTAGATCAGCAGTACAGTTCAAGGAAGGCTGTTTTAAGGGAAAATTTGAAGAGTGGACTTTAGGTAGCCCGAATAGTTTAATCTTGATTAACCACCGCTGCTCTTGTGTGCTCCTGTGGCAACTCCGCGCTAAATCGCGCTAAAGCGTGCTTTATAGCAGGGGGCTGGAAATGACCCAAAATGGCCAATGAATTACCCGTTACTGTCTGTAACCACTCCTCTGAGGACAAACAGGCAGCTCAGTACTCCCCACTCTCACTGGTGAGTAAAGAAACATCCCTCTGGCCACACAAGAAAATGGAGGAACACAGGAACCAAATAGAAAGCCCAGGGATCAGCAAAATCTGATCACTGGAACACTAGCTAGGAAAGTTAGGAAAGCAGAAGTATTTTTTTGTTTTTTTTAGTAGCTGAGAAGTAGGGGTTGGTGGCAGTGCAAACTACCTTATGGTCTGTACAGAATGTGGCATAACTAATACACCTGTGCCAGCTTTCCCCAAGTGTGTGTGTTTGTGTGTGTGTGTGTGTGTGTGTGTGCTTGTATATAAAACAAATCTCAAAGTTTGTGTGTGTCAGCTACTTGGGCAGGGACACAAAGCACTGGTTGAACAGAGAGGGTGCATGGAGGTCTTGGCTTGTCCCTTCAGCTGAAATATTAACCCTATAGCTGTGCTAGTGGGGAGTCTTATTGGGGATCTGGAGAAAGAGAGAGAAACTAGCCCCAGAATGACTGTGATCTCTGTTTGCTTTTAAGAGAAATTACACTTTAGCGCCTGTGTACTTGTCATCCTCGCAGTGTGTATGTCCCCCAGCTGTTGCCAGTGGTATGGATTGAGGCTCCTTGGTTACTGGACCAGTGCAGTGGTGTCACAGGGGATACCACAGTTTCTTGTTGGGGAGGAGATTCTTAGTCTGTTGGTTGAGTGTAGGTAAGGGTCTGAACCTCCTAGGGTGTTTAGGGCAGACATCCATCAAAAGAAAAAGCAAAAAAAAAACAAGCATGTTTCTGCTGTTGCTAAGGATCCTCATTGTGAATAGCAGAATTTTACCCAGGGGTTATTTAATGCACCAATGGCCTTAAAGCCTCCCCAAGCAATTTCTCTGCCTGTTCCCCCTTGGTCATTTATACCACTCAAGAGACCCATTGAACAGGACCCCTCTGAAGAGAATTTGGATTCTGGGGAAGAGTCTTTGGCATACTTATCTCTGCTCCCTGCTCCCTTGGTTTATGGCTCTGAGGAATAGGATTATATTAGCCCAAATTCTCTCTTGAAAGGACTCTCCTTTAGGGTTACTATTTCTCGCATGATGGAATATTTTAAATGAGACTGTTATCAGGTTTCTGACATTCAAAAGAGGTGCTATGAACACCTCCTGATGGAGCCCCCTAAGCCCTCTGCTGTGCCTCCAGTCTTAGTTGCCCTTCTAGATACCTTTTCAGCAGCCTTTGTGGCCCTGGATTCTCAATCTCCAGCCCCAAAGAAACTTGATAGATTTTACAAGGTGCCTGATTAGTATAAGTTCCTCTACAAATGTCCTTCTGCTGATCCTTCTGTAGTGTCTGTCTGTTCTGACAACCCCGCTAAAATTTTCTATTAAACCACTTCCTTCAGACAAGGACAGTAGAAGTATGAAACGGCTAGGCAAAAAGGTATATACTGCCACCTTGGCCATTAGTACTATTAATTACCATACCCATATGACCAGGTAGATTTTAGCCCTTCATTCTCAGGCTTCCCAGGCTATCTCAGTCCTCTCTAATTCTGTAGGGAAGGCCTCAGCCCTCTCTTTACTGGGCTATACTTCGCAGGTAGCCTGTCACTCTATTAAATGTAGTTATGATGTGGCTGATGTCTCCTGTAGGGCTGCTGCTTTTGTTTGTGTTTCAGGACATTAGTCCTGATTATATCTCCAGCCTTTTCTCTAATGATATTAAGGCGAAGTTGTTGGATACTCCTCTTGACAATAAGAACCTGTTTGGCTCTGTATCTGCTGAGCTTTTTAAGTCTCTTTAGGATAAAGGTAAGGCCTTGCAGGAATTGAAGTATATTTTTGTGCCTCCTATCCCTAAGTTTCAGAAGAATTATCCATTTAAATCTTGCTTTGTTCACAGACAGCCTCACCCTCTTTATAGAAGTAAGAAGGGTTCTAGGTAGTTTCCTCCTGCTATGTCTATTCAGACTCCTACTTCTGGGAAATCTCATTTTCATGACAAGCCAGGTTCCATCTGGCTGTTGGCTTCTTCTTTTCTTGAGTCAGTTCCCTTATCTCTTTGTCTTTCCTTGTCCCTTTCCAATTGGTTAAGGGTCACTCGAGACTCTTGGGTTCTGTCCATCATCCATCAGGGATACTTCATGGTATGTAATTTCCTTCCTCCTTTTCTGGGCATCCCTCAACCTCCTCAGGAACTACTTTCTTTCCAGAACTAATTCAGGGCCTTTTGGCACAAGACATCATTCAAGCTGTGATCCCTTCCCAGGAGGGGAAGAGACTTTATTCCTGAATGCTTACGGCTTCAAGAAGGAAGGCACCTGGAGACCCATTCTGGTTCTTTTTCAGCTCAGCACTTTTCTGAAGGTCCTTTTCTTTCAGATGTTATCCTTCAAACCCTGTTTCCTTTTGCAGATTTACCATTTCCATGACTTACAGAAGTAGTGTAGGAGACACAGTAGTTCCATCCTATTTAGAAAAAGGATCAACGGAATAAAGCTGTATCAGTGTAACCAAACAAGACAGTAAGTCATTGAAAGTAGAGAGTTTTCAAGTATTGGAAGGGGCTAGCGGGAATAATTTGTGAATATTTATATCAGGATAGATTTGAAAGTGCTAGCCATGCAAAGGAAATATTGATGATAAAAGGCAGATTTGGCAACCGATACATTTGTTTTTCACTTCTGCATCTAATTGAATAAGTTACACTTTTTGTGAGCCTTGCAAAGTGAAATTTCCATACATCATAGAAAAAGTCTTTTCAGTTCTTTTGGAAATTTAGTGGGACAGAAGTGAAAAATCTGCATCCCCTCAAAAATCAGAACAAATTATTGTATGATATCTTAAAACAGCATTACATATTTTCCATACTGCTAATACCATTATTAAAATATGCATTTTATTGGTGTAATCAGTTAAAAAGCTATTATGTACTGATGTTTGTCCACACATTTTACTAATTCTCATACTTTTATTTTCATTTGAAAGGCTGAAGAGATAACCTTAACCATTGGTCAAGCATTTGACTTGGCATACAGGAAGTTTCTAGAATCTGGAGGAAAGGATGTTGAAGCAAGAAAACAAATAGCTGGCTTGCAGAAAAAGGTAATAACCTTGCAAACAAATTGTCAGTTCTGCTTTACAATCACTTTCTCATACCGTAGCTTCTTTTTTGGGCTTCGCCTTACTTTGGAGGACAGCACTGGCTGTTTTATCTTTCTTGCCACTGTCATTTTTAGTTTTGCCTTTTTAAGCTGTTTATGCAATTTATGTATGCAGGCTGTTTCATTTTGTTTGTATAAATAAGACAGGTTTGGAAGCCAAGCCTCCCTTCCGCAAACTTAGGCATCTGCCACTTTACAAGGAGCAAACGACATTTTTTCATTGAGTCAGCCTCTGATATGAAAGGACAAATACATTGTCTTTTACTCTGAATGACAGTGGTTCTAAGTTCAAGAAGTTTAGAGTTCCCCAGAGACTGCATATTTTCTGTACAAAGAACTCTTTACAGTTCTAGTAATTGTTTCAAACATTTATATGAATGAAGGGTAGAAAAATACCTTTAGTTTGATCACTCTGCAGTACTGGATGCACGGTTAGAGACGGAGGGAACTGAGATGAAGTCTGTCCTAAAAAGTGATGAGTCTTTCCTCAGAGGCTGGGTTTCACAAAGAGTTTAGCTTTTCCACAGTGCAGTATACCTGGGAGCGCATGATTGCTATGGGATGCCTAGATGCATCTTTTGTTTGAGTAAAGTAATAGAAATATTTAACTACCAAAGAAAAAGCAAACTAAGGAAGCACAGATGTTCTGTGTTCAAATACATAAATTATGTCAGATGTCAAAATGGCATTGGCAGACTAATTAATGTTGGTGTATTTAATGGGAATACTTTAAAATTGCTTAAACCTCAGCAAGATATTTAATTTCACACTGCATGGAAGGCGGGTAAGGAATTCAAAGTATGTGTGTCTTGCAAACAAAAAACAAAAACTTAGAAGAGACACTAGAAAGTGAAAGTCTCAAGTTCTGGTGACTGTGAGGTACATCAGGAGTACTGTACTTCTTTATGTATGATGTGGAGAGCAGTGTGTCATACTGTGTTTATCCTTGGCATTACACAAGAATGAATAGCCGGCATGAGTCCAGACCCAGAAGGTAGATTCTTCAAATTTGTTCCCAAGTATCTTAACATGTACTTATCAGAGCAGAGGCCAATAGCAGAATGACATGCCAAAAAAAAAAACCAAAAAAAAAAAAAACGGTTATTCCTGTTGAGGGAATCAGATTTACACCAGCATAGAAGTGTGTGTGTGGCAGGTAAAAGACTGAAGGTGGATTTCACAAGATTCATGCACTTTATTTATGCTGACACTTAAGTAAACAAAACTAGAAACTCAGTTATCCTCATCATTACCCCCTTTTTCCCCTTTTGCACATGGGGTCAGGATGTTGTGTCAACTGTCGCCCTCTCTTTGTTTTTAATACCACTGTCCAGCCTTCATTGACACTCATGCTTGACTGTTGCTTGTCTTCTCTCACACAATCCATCCACCTCTTTGCTGGACACATTCATTTCCTCTTGCCTTCTTCCTGTCTGTCCCAAATCATTTTCTCCAGATTGTCTTCTACTTTTCTGCACTTGTACCTGACCCACCATAACCTGTTCTCTTTTATCTTTTCAGCAAATGGAGCTACTTTGGCTTCTGCACTTTTGTCCTCATTTCTTTGTCCCACAGTGCACATCCTACCAGCCATCTCAGGCACTACATCTCCATCACCTCTAACTGCCTCAACTGCTCTGACTTTACTGCTCAGGTTTTTGTACCATACCGTAGTACTGATCGCATCACTGTTTTGTACACCTTACTTTTCAGCTTCTTTGATACTCTTCTGTCAAGTAGCACATCTGACACTCTGTGCCAGTTAGCTGCAGCTCTTCCGAGTCTAGCTTTGACCTCCTTATTCAGACCTGCCTTTTCTCAACCACCATTCGCAGATACTTGAAGCTGTTAACCTGTTGCACTGTTTTCCTTTCTATCTCATTTCTTACCTTCTTCTGATCCCCAGCATTTGCTGCCTTTACTGCTGTCTCATGTGTACTTAATTTTGTCCCCATGTGCCTTCAGTTTTGCATTCCATCCCCCTATCCTTTGTTTACGACAACAGCATGAACAACAATAGGCTCAGAATTGAACCCCGGTGCACACCCACTCACTCTGCAAATCCCTCTGTTAGATTGAACACTGTTTGTACTTGAGTCATTGGGTCCTTGTACATAGCTTGCACTAATTCAACCAGTGTTTCTGGGACTTCAATCCACCACAAGCCTTCCTGCGACATTGTTATATGCTTTGTTCAAGTCTAGGAATGCCCATTTGGACTCTCTCCCCATCTCTAGCTTTGTGTGAACTATCTGTCCACCTGCAAACAGCAGGTCAGTTGTGCTGTGTCCTGATCTGAATCCAAACTTTCCATCTCCCATCTTATTCTCTACTACTGTGCTTATTCATTTATCAGTTACTCTCCACAGAACATTCGTGTAATGTGTCAGGACACGGATGCCTCTTCATTGCCCACAGTTGTGGATGTTCCCTTTGTTCTTGTACACTGTCACTAGTATGTTTATTCAGCAGTTTTCTGAGATATGCCTTTCTCTCCACACTGCTGTGAGTACCATCAGGAGCTATTTCTCCGCTGTCTCACCCAGCATCTTTATCATACCTGTTTAAACTCATCTGAGCCTGCTATTCTCCCTGACTTCATTTTCCATAGTGCTGTTCTTACTTCTTGTATGGTGTGCTCCACCTCTTCTCTCATTATATACTTTGTCTTAGGCAGTAGAGCTTCTGTGGGGTTTTCATCATTCAGAAGCTGCTGGAAGTACTCCTTCCATCTGCGTTTGATGTTCTGTGGACTGGTGAGCAGGTTGTTGCTGGCATCCCTTATGAAGGATATCTGACTATCTTCTTTATCTTTCTGTCTTTGCCTTGCAGCCTGATATAGTTTCTTTGTGCCACCTACTTTGTGTGTCTCTCATGCCTTGGTCTTTGCTATTGCAACTCCTTTCTTAGCTTCTTTGTTAGCCAAACAGTATTCCTTCCTAGCTTGGTCTGTCTTTTTGCATCTCACACCATACTTCTCAACCTCTTAGAACAAGAAATTGCACAAAGCCACAAATAATGAGGGACAAAGGCACAAAAATAGGGACACTTTTTAAATACTGCTCTTACAAACTTAGTTATTTGATAGAATAACAGACTTTGCATTAGCATGAATTTTCTGAAGGATATTATGTCTGAAAATCAAATGTCTGCCATTATTTTCTGGCTTCAGACCTCAATGATTTGCCAGAAATATACAATTTTATGAGAAATGGGCCAAAAATATGAGTCAAAAATCAGGAGAGGTGAGAGCTATCTCTCACACTTTTTCCTGCACTCCTTTTTTCTTGTGATGACTTCCTGGACTTCTGAAGACTTCTGAACTCCAGTGCCAGCTTTCCTTATGTACCTTATTTCCATACCTTGTTCAGCTGCATATCTATTCTGTAGTCCTCACCCATACTGTTTTGAGGCACTGCCATTCTTCTTCAGATTCAACTATTTCCTCCTCTTCTTCTTGAGGCACAATATCCCTAAATAATATCTTGAACTGTTGTGCTTTCTCTAAAGTCAACTTCCAGGTCTTCAGCCTTGTCTGTGTTTACATTAGAGCCTTCTCAACCACTGCTTGCAGCAGTGGTTTATGCTGTAGGCTGACTGTTTCACTGGGAATGAGTTTGTAGTCAATGATTCGCCCTCTGCTGAGAGAGGTAATTGTCTCCATCTTCTTGTGTTACACCCCTTTCTTTCCATATCATCACAGCAGATGTTTCTACTTGGTTGCCCCTACTGTTGTATACTTTATTGTGCCATAATGTGTAGTACAGGCTTCCCAGCTCAAAAGATGTCCTATGCTTTAACTCACATTTTTGAAGTATTTTTTACCTCTTCAGTAATAGTTCCTGTAAAAGTGCAACTTTTTTAAGAAAAACACATTATTTCTGTTTCTTAATTTACTCAAGCCTGAAGTGCATTTTAATATAGCTCCAGTTTAACACTCATAGCTCATTATGGTGTCCTGAACTTTTTTGGGGGTTCAGACTTCTTTAACTAAGTGACTTGCCAATTAAAAATAGGCAGCATTAGAAAGGGCAATGTTTACTAACAAAATGACAGAAAGATTGTTAATATAGGATGTCTTACAGTGGAGAAATGAATCCCTGTTTCCCAGTTAATGTTCATAGTTTCATATTTATGTTCATAAATTCATAACTGAAAGACCTACATGCTGTTGAATGACATGGTGTGAAATACTGTGGTGGGGGACTGTTCATTGCCAATGTCTGTTTATATCAGAGTATACCAGATATGTTGCTAGTAATTATGAAAACAGTCTTTCCATGTATAGTTAATACTTCAAAAACAAAGTGACTTACAAAACTATTGCATTGCTTCAGGTGGAACCTTAGATGGTGCTGAAGAATTCTGACTTTGATATTTGTACTATAACGTGTGCATCTTGATCTATATTGAGTGCTATTTATACTGTTAATTATATAATTAAGAATATGTTTGCATATTTCTGTAAAGACCTCAATAAGCATGCAGTGAGAGTGGAATTATTCTTGTCACATGAAAGCTTATGGCTTCTTAACAAAAGTTTGCTAACAGTATATCTAGGCTGCATAGTTTCCAAGAAATGACAGTTTGAGAAAGAAAAAAAAAGAGTTTGTGTGAATTATTTATATATTATAGTTTTGACAACCGTGCCCTGGCCCAGCAATCAAGGAGCCTCAGTCCACATTACTAACACCAGGGAGGTCGTCTCCTAGAAGAGAGGAAAGGATAACTAATACACACAGTAAAATACAATTTCCCTTAAGTGCACACAGAGATCACAGTCAGTCTGGGGCTGGTTGCTCCCTTGCTCACCAGGTCCCCTATAAGTCGCCCCACTGGCACAGCTGTAGGGTCCAAATCTCAGCCTAGCTGGGCAAGCTAAAATCTCCAGTACCCTCTCTGTCCAAACAGTGCTTTATGTCCCTGCCAAGTAGCTGACACACCACACACACACACACACACACACACACACACACACACACACACACACACACACACACACACACACACACACACTTTGAGATACGTATTTATACAACTTCACAGACACTCCTGGGAAAGGCTGAGGCAGATTCTCCAGCTGTGCCCCTTTACCCAGACCATACGGTAGTAATCTCTGCCACCACCCAGCTAATAGTATCAGCTACTAAAAGGTCCTTAAAAGGGTGTCCAATTATTACTGTGCAATATTATTATCCAATGGTAATGTGACTATTCAGTCTAGGCTTATTGGAAGGGCTTAGACAGTAAACTCTATAAATATATAATGTACTCAAAAGCATACTTTAACTCTACATAAATCAGCCACAGTTAGAAGGTTTTAAAAAATATGTAATAATAAATAATTAAAACACAAGACAAAACTACTATACCACAGAGATATCCCAGAGATCACACAGAAATGTAAAATAATACAGTAGTACAGGTTTGATTTCAAAGAAAAATACCTAATTAATCTTTACTAGCTTTAACTATTCCTACAAGAAATCACATTGCTAAAACTTACATGTGAGTTTAGGCAGATTGCTGAGTTAGATACCCAAGATCAAAATGCTCCCTGTCTCTTGTGAGAAATAGTATTTAAAGATTACGAACAAACATGTCTCTAAGGCTCTCCCAAATTACATTATTTTGACACTTGGTTTTTCCCAGTATTCATATTGCATCATCTTAACACCTGGTCTGTGTTCTCAGACCACAAACTGCATTATTTAGCAATCTAACACCAGCTCAGAAACTTACAACAATATAAGTAATTTCACATGTATATTCTAACAGAAACCAGAGCAATAAAGCACATTCCACATCTAAATCCTGGTAATAAACTTTAGCTTTTAAACAATGGGCGTGAAACATTCATCCATACGCACTGGAGCTGAATTCTAACATGAAAGGGTCACAAAATGCTTCACTGGACCAGTAGAGTGCAATGTTGACACATATGTTGCAGTTCCACATTTCACAATATTCTTTTACACTCAAGAAAACATGCCTGTATTTTACATTTATTTACAAATGCCAGAATTATATATCAAATTCTATTTGACAAGGCTGGCAGCCCGCCCATCTCTCCCCAATTGTCAAAATAGTATTTATGGAAACACTATAAATGCACTATTTCCACCATAATTAATTCTTGTTACTGATAACATTGCAATTTGTACAGGTTTTATAGCTTTTATTGTTCACAAATTATTTACATTTGTTTATCTTATGCTTTTTGGGCATATGAGCTTTTTGGGATATAATATACTAAGGCTTGACCGTACTAAACGAAAGGGTGGTGGAGTAGCAATTCTGTTTAAAAATCACTTCAACATCTCTACCCTGTCTGCCTGTCCAACCCAGGACAGTAAAGTGGAAGCCATCATTACTAAACTCCAACTAAATGCAAAGAAAGCCCTTTACATAATCTGTATGTATATACCTCCTGGCGACAATATACCTATCTTAGAAGACTTTCTTAGTTGGGTTTCCACCAACTACCCCCAGGAAACTATAATTCTTGGTGACTTTAATATAGACTGGAATACCATCAGCACTGACAATCCCACCTCTCACATCAACCTAAATGGTTTCACCCAAACCATTACCTCTACTACAAGGCTTAACAAACCAAGTGAAAAACAAACCATTTTAGACTGGATACTAATAAACAAAGTTAACATCACATACAATGTAGGTACTTTGCCTGATGGACCTCAGTGATCATTGCTTAACCTTTATCACAAGAGAGAAGAATGACTATCCTCACCTCCCTAATATTAGAAATATACGATCTACCAAACACTTTAAAACTGACCTATTTCAAAACGAACTCAGAGCTTGTAACTGGAACCCCTTAAAAATACTTCCACTTAACGAAGCAGTATTATTCTTCAATTCTAATTTTCTTTCCATTCTGAATAAACATGCTCCTGAGCGTACCATTAGAATGAGGTCAAATACAGCCCCATGGCTCTCAAATGAAACTAAGAAACTTATCCTCTCTAAAAACAAGGTTTGGGCCAAATGGAGGTGTCATAGAATGAACTCTGATTTCCTTCATTTTCGTCAACTAAGAAACCTTACCAACAAAGCTATAATAAATGACAAAAGAAAGTTTTACTGTGAACTACAAGAAACCCATTTTAATAAACCAAAACAATTTTGGTCTTCTATCAATAGACTCCTTTCTCCAGGTACAGCCAAAACTCCCTCCCCACTAAATGCTGACCCAGACACCCCTGACCAAACTGCCAATGCTTTTAACTCCTTCTTTACTGAAACCATTCAATCTCTTGCAAGTCAACTGAACACTAATAACTTCTACCCTCCAAATATTCTAGCAAACTCTTCCTACAACTTCTCTCTACAACCTGTCTCTACCTCTTTCATCCACCGACTTATCCTCAAACTGAAACCTTGTACGCCCTCTGCTGACAAGCTTCCCTCCCTTTTTCTGCAAAAGGCTGCCAAAGAAATTGCCTACCCAATAACTATACTTATAAATAGAACCATCCAAGAAGGAACTATCCCTGACATCTGGAAAGTCTCTCATATTATCCCACTACACAAAGGCGGTAACTCTATCGACTATTCTAACTTTAGACCAATTGCACTTCTCTCACCTTTAGCAAAGATTATGGAGAAGTGTATTCATCAACAACTTGTTCAATATCTCTCCCTGCACAATATTATAGCTAACTGTCAACATGGTTTTAGACCCCACCATAGCACCACCACTGCCCTCCTTTCCTTTGTTGATACTATCAACAGCAATCGCAATAATAACCTTTTCTCTTCCGCACTATTCATCGACCTTTCAAAAGCTTTTGACATGGTTAACCACTCTTCTTTAATTAATATTCTGGAATCCCTCTCATTTGACAAACTTTCCATAAAATGGTTTAGTTCATATCTCTGCAACAGACAACAAGCCGTTCTTTGGGACAACCACATCTCCTCCTTATTGCCCATTTCTATTGGAGTCTCTCAGGGCTCTATTCTTGGCCCACTTCTCTTCTCCCTCTTTATTAATGATCTCCACTCTGTTATTCCACTAGCCACCTGCATTCAATATGCTGACGACTCCACAATTATTTGTTCAGCAACCTCATCTTCTGACCTAATCATACTAACCCAAACTATCTTCAACACAGTAGAAACATGGTTTACTAGACGATACCTCCTCCTTAATGCTAAAAAAACTAAACTTCTCCTCTTCACCCCCACCACTCGTACCTCCCCACTACATTTTACCATCCTGTCTAACAACAATACTGTCATCTCTCCAGACTCTACAACTAAACTGCTTGGAATAACCATTGATAACAATCTCTCTTCTGATCAACACATCAACAACACCATCAAATGTGTAAACAGAAAAATGGGATCTTTATACCGGATCAAACCATTTCTCACCCCATCAGCTAGAGCTACTATTGCCCACTCCCATCTTATATCCACTCTCTTTTATGCCTCTCCTATCTTCACTAACCTCAAGAAATCTAACCTAAACAAACTAGCAACTTGCTACAACAACATTGCCCGCTTCACCACTGGCAACCGCTTCAGAACCCATCACTGCCTTAATTTGAAACTTCTAGGCTGGCTAGAACTACAAAACTATCTTACACTCACACAACTCTCTATTGCCCACAAAATTTTGTACCAACCTGATAACACCCCCTATTCTTTCACAGCTTTTACCCCGTTATAACAATCTTACCTCCCTTCGCTCCTCTTCTAAACTCTTGACCAAACCCATAAAAGCTCACAACTTAGCTGGTGACTCACTATTCACTAATACCACAGGCTGAGTATGGAATTTACTACCTAGGGATATAACACTAATCACATCCCTACCCCTCTTCAAACAACAAATCAAACTGTACTTCCAAAATCACTGGCTTTGCTCATGTAGTACACCTGACTAACTTCTCTCCCCCCTCTCCTGACCTTTAACTTCACCTTGTGCTTTATATCTAGCATATACCTTTCCTTTCCCTTGAAGTCACTCTATGTTCTGACCTATTTCTCTTACCTCTCCCATATCCTCATGTTTGTCTTTCTTTTTCTCTCATCTCTTGACTTCTATCTCTTCCCTATCTTCTCACATTACTTTTTTCCTCACCAAGTTTATTATTATCCATTTGTATTTGTTTTATTACTAATGTTGTCTTACTTTTATTCTTTGTGTTTATTAATAGTATGTCTCATTGTTATGTTCTATGTGGAGCTTTTCTCCCCGGGCCTCTACTGAAAATGGAAATATATCCAGCTAGACTAGCCCGGTCAACAAATGTAAAATAAATAAATAAATAAAATTTTTAAGTTGACTTTTCAGAAAATGTCTTGGAATGCTCTGGACTGCAACAATGTGTGCAGGCTGCTAGAGGTATGACATTGCACACTAAATATGTATTAACAAGCCAGTGTCACCACCCTCCCTGCATATATCCCTCCAACGCTCAACTCAGTACTCTTCAGGGGGTCTTTGTTAAAACAACAAAAACTGAAAATATTGAATGCTTGGATGAGCGAAAACGCAGGTAAGTGACGTCAATATTGTGAGATTGCGGTACAGTGAAGTTCGGTAAATTTGCCCTTTCCTCACTGTAATGTGATCTCGGAGTTGGAATATATTTTTAAGGGGGGGTGTGGGGGCACAACCCCCTACAGTAGTGATTTCAATTATATGCATTTTCGCTCATCCAAGCATTCAGTATTTTCAGTTTTCGTTGTTTTGATATAGACCCCTATTCAGGATGGGTAATCGAAACCTGATAGCCCATTTGTAATGGCAATCATGACACCTGGTAAACAACCTCAAATTGTTTGCATTGTGGAGTCTATGAAAATATTTTATTAAATAATCTGTGGTTTTGTCGCCAAATGCCTTTGTCAGCTATAATGTATAGTCTATATCAAGTGAGTTAAATAACAAAATCATAAATATGTAAGCAAGCATCCCCTTAATCAATGAAAAGAAAAGAAATTCAAAATAAACTTAATCAGGACACTTTTCCAAATAATTTGAAAATAACAACTGAGAATCAACCCCGCATGAGAATCTAACTCATACAATACTTTTCGGCCATGTAACCAGGACCGAAACACCAAAGGTGGAGGTGTGTCCATATTCATTAAGGATATACACACCTCCAGGCTAGTTGCTCAGCATAATGCATCCGAGGTTATCCAAGTGCAACTAACTTTGGGCAAAACTGCAATCCAAATTGTAGCTTGCTACAGATCTCCCACAGTGCCCCAGGATTCCCACTCCTCTTTTCTTGATGTACTGGAAACTATTAGGGTTCAACCAAACACCCTAATAATGGGTGACTTCAACTACCCCACCATTAACTGGGAAAACTACTCATGTAACAACTCCTTAGTGCAACGCTTTCTGGAATTCATAAACTCCAGTTCCCTAGATCAACTTATCCACACCCCCACCAGGGGCAACAACAACCTAGACCTAGTCATTACCAACATGAGTGACCAGTTTTCCACACCTGAAGTCAACTCCTCTTTGGTCCGATCTGACCATAAGCTTATCACCCTTGATAGCCACATCCCACCCCGACCCTCCAATAAGGAAACCACAGTAAAAAATTTCTCCAAAGCCAACTTGATGCTTTTTAATACAGAAGTGGTGAACTTCATGACACCCATGCAGATGGAAAATACAGTTACAACTGCTGAATCCTACACAATTGCACTCTATAAGCACTTAGACAAGTGCATGGATCATGCTATCCCAAACAGAACCAAGACGCAATCCTCCAAAAAAAGGAAGCCAATCTGGTGGTCCCCTGCCATAAACAAACTGTACAACAGAAAGAAGAAACTGTTGCAAAATAGAGTAAAATCCCATGAGTAAAGGAGCTCACTGGTCAGCCTCCGTAAGAAGCTGAGATCCCGTATAAGATCCTCCAAAGCTAGGTACGAAAACAAAAATCGCCACTAAATCCAAGGGCAACCACAAAGAATTCTATAGCTATGTCAAGAATCTAGATAGCAACACCCAGATCTGCTCTGAGTTACAGCACAATGACATGAAAATTACAGAACCAACTGATACTGTCAACATCCTGGCAGATCGGTTCAGTGCTAACTTTACCCCCTTCTCACCCCCTAAAGGGCCCATATCTATACAGGAAGAATGCAGAATCCCTGTAATCACAACTACACAGGTAAACGCTGCACTCTCTAAAGCCAAAAACACAGCATCCATGGGACAGGACAACATCCCGGGCTGTGTTTTACACGAACTTCAGAACGAACTGGCTCCCCACTTAAGCACCATGTTCAGTAATAGCCTCACATCAGGCTTTGTACCCACTGAATGGCACACCACAACAGTTGTCCCACTCCACAAAGGGGGAGCCACCACTGATCCCGGGAACTATCGACCATTAGCCTGACGAGCCTGGTCTGCAAGGCCATGGAACGTATCATCATGGAACTCACAAACAAAGACATCAGTAACCTCCAAACTCTGGATCCCATCCAGTTCGGGTTTGTGAAAGGCAGATCATGCCTCATGAACCTGATTAACTTCTTTGAGGCAGTCACCAAAGCCGTGGATGAGGGTAAGGTGGTTCACACAGCCTATCTTGACCTCGCCAAGGCTTTCAACACCATCCCCCATTCTGGAATTATAGCTAAACTCACTAAACTAGGTATAAATCCCTATGTCACAAGATGTGTTGCCAACTGGCTCACTGACAGAACCCACACTGTAAAAGTTGCAGACTCCAAATCTGACCTCAAAGCAGTGACAAGTGGAGTACCACAGGGTTCCGTCCTGGGACCTCTCCTGTTTGGTATCTACTTCTCTGAAGTACAGGCCAACACAGAAGGCCTCTGGCTAATGAAGTTCACAGATGACTGCAAACTAGGAGCCATAGTCAAGTTCTCAAATGATGTGGACATCCTACAGAAGGGCCTCACTGGGACAGATGCCTGGTGTCAGAGCCATAGCCTCAAGCTCAGTGCCAAAAAGTGCAGTGTCATCCCCTTTGGTAAAAACTCTGTACCCATGAACTACCACATAGGCAGTAATCTACTTAACACCGAATGCGTGATAAGAGACCTTGGGACCCAGATGGACAGTAGTCTCTCCTTTGATAGTCACATCGCCACAGTAGTCAGGAAGTCCTTCTACATGGCACACCTCATCATAAAAAGGTTCTCATCCAGGAAAAAAGAGATCATTGTTCCCCTTACACTTATTAGACCCATTATAGAGTAATACGCCCCTTTTGGAATGTACCTCACAAGACATCTGCAGCCACTGGAAATGCCACAGAAGTACCTCACAAAGAAGATTACTGGCCTCAAACAAATGCCCTACACTGACCGCCTCAAAAAACTCCAGCTTTACTCTGTAGCATATCGCCTACTCCAAGGTGATCTCTGCCTAACATATAAAGCTATGTCAAACACAGAACTGTTGGACATGCTACACCTATAGAAGTCCCAATCCCTCCGAGCTACACGTTCTAGGGACCTAAACCTTGTCACTACAATAAACAGGACACGCTGGAAGGATAGATTCCTTTCCCAGAGACTTCCTATACTCTGGAACAAGCTACCCATCTATGTCAAGCAAAGTTCTTCATTAGCACTTTTCAAGAAAAATCTTTATGAGTGGATGGGAAATAGGAAATACACCCCAGGGATCACTTCTGTGTCTCTGCTGGACAGTGGCACAGGAAAATAACTTTCTTGGGTGGCGTAAGCTATGGAACCTTGCTGGCTAGGCTTACGTAGGCCCTTGGGCCGATAGCCTAGTACCTACCTATGAACCTATAACAGATCCATGTATTGGTTCATAATGTCCAAAATATATACAAATATTTGTAAGTACACATTTGCTCAAATATGTACTATGAGATCAGCCAGTTCAGTTAAGCAGCTTCATCTACTGGAACAAATAGTTCTAAATACTAAAAACCAAAGCATGTATCTAAATTATGGATATCCACAATGGCTGGCAAATATTGTTTTCCATTAGAAACAAGATACATGCTAAAAATACTAACATGACTTGAAAAAAGGCACAACAAAATGTCTGTAAAAATTAACAATGTCAAATAATATTGCAAAAATACTATGCTGTGTTAATATGTTGATATTTAGAATTTCATTCATCATGAAAATATGCCCAAGCCATAGGACTTCAGCTAAAATGAATTTTCAAAAAAACACCATTTAAACCTATTTTAAATGCATCACTAGTTTTAATAATTTACAACTTTTTATCTAAAGTTTGGTGCAAACAAATCAGGAGTGGAATTCTTAATCCCACATTGCCCTATTCCAACAAAATAGATACATTAGTTATTTTCATGCACCTAATCTCATTCAAGTGTTCATAACCATGAAACTTAAGTGGTCTAGACTTCTGACAATGTAGAAAACATTACAAGAACATTATGCAAAATCAGTAAACCAGTCAGTATTGTAAGACATGTTTTTTTATATTAACTATCTTGTTAATGTTTTTAATGTCAAATGCATTCATGTGTAGAATATGTTTGCATGCAATATAGTGACAAGATTCCTGTTATTCATACTATACATATCTATTCTATATTCTTTAGAAGATAATTGCCTTTTTACCATTGGAAAGCTGTTGGTTTATTAGACATAATACTGCCTAGAAATCTGTCTCTGGTTAGAATATGCCAGTGGTTTTGGATTATCTGTTGTATCTTCTGTATGTTGGTACAGTAGATGGTAATAGGGGTAGGTAACCCATGTTCAGTATGGTGGTACTGTAAATGGTCAGTTTCATCCCTGTTGTCCATACTCTGAACAGCCTACTCTATGCAATATGTTGGTAATGCCTGAAGATAGAATATATTCAGTATACTATAGGATAAAATCCCAAAATCATGTTGATCAGAATATATGCATTTTAACAGTATAAACTGAGCTTTATGAATACATTTTAATTAAATATTTCAGGTGAGAGCTACTGCCATTCAGCAAAGAATTCTTTGACTCAGGTTTTCTGAATAAACTGATTTTAAAAATGCTATCAGAAAGTTTGGTTACTAAGACATCTAAATAATTAATGGTAGATCATTCCATCTAAACATTAAATTGCTTGCCAAATTAGTATATATAAGCAACAGACCAATTGGAGGTCCACTGTAGCTAAATGTAACACTGGATTACATAATGGAAACATTTCTAGTAAATACTCTCTCTACTAACTGAACTGGAAAAATCATCAAATTCAAGCAAATATAAATCACAAAAATCAATCCAATATTTGGTAGGTTGTGAGAACTCTGTTGGGGAGTAAAGTTAATATAAAGAGACTGAATGTCAACAGTGCATAAATTTCAGTTTTCATCTTCTGCTTATAATCAGATAGAATCTGTAGGAATTTTGTAGCATTTCAAATTGTATCAGAAGCTGAACTCAAAAGGTTTTAAACTTTTTTCCCCAAAATTTCTGAAATTGATTATATGATAGAACCCTTACGAGTAGCAATGGCATTAGTAAGAGGCTTATGAATTTTAAGAAGAAAGTAAAACTGTTGTGGCAAAGGGTGTTGATACTGTAATTCATCACCTAAAGATTTTTAAATAATGTTTGGATTACCCAATAATCAGGATATTTCCTATTAATCTTTTGCAAATTTCCAATGTAAGGTCATGATAAGGAGGTAAATAGCACTTAATGTCAGATAGCTGTTTTCTAGCCCTCATGTCAAACTGCTTAAGACCCATGACAATCAGAAAACATCACTTGTCATTTTGAGTAATGATAATCTGTTTATTGTTTGCAAATTCATGTAAAGCCCATTTTTTTCTGAAATACTTCCTTTTGAACCAAAATATCTAAAGATAGTATCCGAATACTCCTGTAGGCCTCTCGTGACTTTGGCTGCAAATTATTTAAAATGAGTGTTAGAATGTGGAACAAATGTGGATTTTTTTTTTTATTTAAAAGGGACTATATCAAATGGTTTACTAGCCACAGGTGTTTTGTCCTTAATCCAACATTTTAAATCAGTATTTTACAAAATTATTTCAGTTTGTGTACAATTTGAAACTCAGAAGTAAAATAATTCTATAAAAAATTCAAACCTTTATTCAAAATCCATCTTTTTCATTGGTAAAAACAAATCGAATATAATTTTTATTAGGCAGCTGACTTCAGAATCATCTGTTAAACACCATCAGTCTCTAAAAGGTGACCAGCATTTCTGAGGTGGTCTGTCTTATACATTGGGATAATGAATTTTCAAACACTGTTCATGTGTGTTACTTAAATCAGATGTTGATGATCTTAATATGGGTTTATGATCAGTTGTTTGCTTCCAATTGGCGTTATTATCCCCCAATGTCTTGTTTGAACAATCTCAGAAAATGTACAGAATGTTTAGAATGGGACTTTATAAATTCATGGTTTCTTTTATAATTGTTAAGGTCTCATTTAATTTTTTTCTTAATTTTTCTGTTTTTAATGGTAACTCAAATATTTCCATATTCTTAATTAACTTGTAGTGCTTTATAGAAAAGATGGCAGTTGATGAAATTGACTTAACTTTGTTAGAGCATCATGTCAGGATATTTCATGTAGCACACTGTATATCTCCATGTATTCCATGTTGCACACACATACTCACCAGTATTTCCATGTAAAGAATACATGATGTTAGTATGGGGTTATGGCACCATGTTTCAGGTTGTAAACTTGAGAGTCATACCTCTGAACAGCAGATTAGAACTAAGGCCCTAAAGAGAACCACCTGTTATTCAGTACCCATATTGGAAGTAACATTTTGATGAAGTAATATGTAATTTTGAATATACTGAAGAAATTCAAGAACACAAAATATTTGTATTGTGTTTCATTATGTGCTCAGTGGAGAATCCTGTGGAACAGCAACTAACATTTTGGACAGTAATGCTGACTGAGGTCAGCAATGCAGGCAAAGTTCTATAATGTGCAGACTCTGGTTATGAGGGTGACTGAGAGGTGATTGTGTTGGTTTATTGCCATGGGTAATATACATTGACATGTTGACAGTCACTCATTTTGAATAATAAAATAGGTAAAGCCAAGCTACTCACTATTGTCTGCCGGTATACCTTTTGATAAAGATGCAGACATTATGGAGATGGCACTAGACTGTATGCATTGCCACATCATCTTTGAATATCTTATCATGGCTGACTTTAATGTGTATCAAAAATTATTAACTGAGGACTCAAGTAATCCATCTTTTCAGCTGTTTTGATTCAGTCAGATCATCTTTCTAACTCTCATAGTGAGAAAAACTAAAAGAAGCAATATTGTAGTGGATTCTTGTCTCTAAGCCAAACCACAAAGGTCACACTGGCATTTTATATAATGCCTTAAATGATCACTTTTCATGTGTCTGCAGTTTTGGACTATGCAAAAGCACATTGAAGGCATGAGTACAAATACCCAAGGAACATGCAAAAGTACAGTGTTGATGCTGTAAAACAAATATGAATGTAATGCAAACTGGATGCCATTTCTCACTATATCAATTGATACGCTAAAATTTCTTAGCACATTTCAGTTGGGCTGTAGTACTTCAAAAGTACAACTTTGTTTCTATTCTTTTCTATATACTACATATGAAATTATGATGATAAAGATGGTCATGATATTAGTATGTAAAATTCCACTCTGCTTGAACTTATGCAAATTATGTAAAGAGAGGGAAAAAAAGTAAAGAAGCACATTCTCATTAACAAGCAGTCATTTTTCCACCATCAGGCTGTTGAATATTCTAGAAAGTTTTGGAAAAGTATCAGTGAATATCTAAACCCTGTTCATAGTCCAACACTATCTCTCTTCCTTCACTTGATGTAACTGTCTGTATATTTCTTAAACACTTCCATGTCACTGTGATGAAAATGAAATTCATTTGCACTTCATCTACTGATATCGACAAGACTAAGTCACTTCTTATCAGTTGTATCTTCACTGTAGAAACAGTTCACATCGATACGTGACTAAAACTACTGAGTAAACCTAGACTAGGATCCCCAGCTTAGGATAATTTCCTTCCACAATTCATTGCTTACCAGGTTACCATCTTCAATCCATTAAAGAAGCCAAAGCACATAGATGCTCAAAAACAACCACTCTTTATACTTTTACATAAAGGTAGTCATTTAGCCATTGTTATTAATTACCATCCCATCTCACTACTGTATCCTTTCTGTAAAAAGGTGTACAGAAATATGCCTTGCAAATTCATCTTGATACATGTACTCTTTTTACTTTACAACATTTGTGTCCATATACAGAACTTTAACAGACTTTAACTCAGACAAATTTGATGATACAATTTTCCTCGACAGCTTTTATTATTGTCATTCATTCGGGACTTTTGTCTTGTAATCAAATCTGAATTTACAGTAAGTGCCACTCATTGGTTGTGAGGCTGTTTGCCAAAATTCTCAGAATGATTTTCAAGATTCAGTTAAATTTTTACCACCTCATCAAAAACCTTGCAAGCAAAACTGACAGAAACATGTAATAATATATAAAGCTAAACTGTTTATCAAAGGTAAAAAAGTTTGCTATAGAAGGGTTATGCCTTCTGTCTTTACTAATAAACTCATGAGAAATCATTGTTTCTTGCTTATGTTTCAATGGTGGAATAGTCAGGCAGTCACAGGAACCACATGATGTCTAACCATAAAAGTTTGTCAATCAGTAATGCAAACAAATATCAAGAATGGCTGGAAATCGGCATGGTAGAACTTGCCATTGTACACTCTGTATAAGCTTTACTCATGCCACTTGGATTCATTTCTGCCTTGCAAACTCACATCTAACAAACTACTGGTTACTATCTGACATCATTGCTGGGCATAATAACCCTTGTACTCTTGCACGTTCCTGTTAGTCACACTGACTACACTAAAGGCAGCAGTACATTTGAATAGATTTTAAATTCACTTCTTATGTAGGCAAGGAATGGAATAAACTACCTGATAAAATATCAGTTTCAAATAAACCTCTTTTTAAAGACTTCTTATAAATAAACCTGTACAAAAACTAGCTATGTAACTGTTATGTGCCATATGTTTATGCACACAAACATATTGCTTCAATTTCTTAATGCCATTCAGAAAGTTCTCCTACCACTCTATGATCTCTATGATATTGCATCACAATGAAGGTATGTCTCTTACACCAAAGATCCTCTGTTAAAAACTTGCTTATATTATAGTATATATATTCCTTGGCTTGCATCCATGAATCTGTAGTTTACATTAATTTTGTTAAAGTTAATTGGATTGGGTTAAATGCTTACATGTATTATGTCGTGTCGAGGTAGGCTTGTAGTAATTAATACAGTGGATAAAACTATACTGCCTTGAGGCTGATTATTTTGTAGTTTTTTTTTCAAAGCAATCTTTATCCTTGCATTCATATTACTGCTGTACTTGAAAACTTTTAACAGACTTACTATATTCCTTCTACACCTAGGTGATGCTTATTCTGTTGCTTGTCATTAATGTTAGAATAACATGCCAACTCATATCACATCCTTCTGATGGTGACTTTTCATGCAAGTTACAGGGTTTGAACATGAACTCACTTGATCTGAGGGTGGGGTGTCTCCCAGTGCAAGTTATAGAAATGGAGCTGAAACTGAACCTGCCTATTTTTAATATGGACCTGGAGGTGGTATGAATAAATATAGTTCACATGATATAGTTTAGCTGGGCAGCTGAAATGTCAGGTTAGATTCAGAACAGCAAGAGTCCATGTTAATGAATGAGCAACTTTTTAGCACACAGAACTAGATCTAATTAAAAAAACATAGTGAAATAATCTGATAGATATTTAGGAAATATTTTATTTCAAAAAATAGTTTGAATTCCCAATATAAAACAACAGAGACACTTATAAGCCAATGGGAAACAACCACATAGTTTGGATCATGTATAATGTATAAAACTTTACTTTTTCAGTTTTCTGATACATTATATCCTGTACCATTGGCAACCTTAGACTCATGCCCAGTATTTGTCCCAACTTGCCCATATATATCTGTGAGTAGAGTAGACACAGTTATTCAGTCTTCCATTATATTGCAAATTTCTGTAGGTGGTGGGTATTTGGTGTCATCTTACCAATCCATTTGGAATTCCACACTGTTGAATAACATTCCCAGCATTTTCTTTAATTGTTTTAGATTTTTGTGCGGGCAAAATCTTTTCAGGAAGTGACAAGCAGATGGCATGGTGCTTCATTACATTATATTCTCCTGCTTCAAGTAGTCCTCTTGTAGGTGATGATAGGTGATGAGATATGTATACAAGTAGTGTTACACATACTTATTCTGTCTGTGTGAAGGAGTAATGCTAATCTGACAGCTGATCAAATAATGGGGCATCTCTTTCATAGCTGTTTTGCTAATCTTACAGGGGCAAGGGGAGAGTTGGTACTTCATGCATTTTTGACTGTTTGTATGTAAGATTATGTTGTGTCTTTCTACCATTCCATATGAATGCTAGCAGAATGTGTTTATTTGTTTATTTTATTTATTTGACTCTGCTGATCTGGAAGATCTGACTGACCAAAGCCAATTTTTAGCTGAGGTCTGGGGAGTAAAGCACCAGAAGATGCATTTAAGATACTCATGACAATACACAGTTTTTTGCAAACATACATTAACGATAGTGCTTAAGACATCTAGATAAAACAGATAATTAAGATAAACCAGGTATTTTTTTCAGTGGTGACATTATACATGATGTTAAATTAAGTATAACATTTTGGTATGCAAACAGTTTATAAGCAATATCTGTGACAAGCAGACATTAGATATGACTTAAGACATGGGCAAGGAAGATTATGGTATAGATGTTAGCAATAAATAAAGTTAGGTAAAGATTGTGAAATGTTAGTCATTGGGTAGGTAGTAGTTAAATCTAGAAATAGGAGAGAGGCACTGTGTCACTGATGAGTCAAGAATAGTGGGGGTAAGAATGTTTGGTACATATGGATATATAGAACCTGTTATAAGAGAGTGGTGGAGAGTATTTGAAGGAGATGGATAAAGTGAGAAGGTCAGAAAGAAACTGAAGTATAAAGTGGGTATTACAATATGAAGGTTAAGGAGTATGAGTGGCACAAAGGTTTGTTGTATAGAACTGGATAGGAAGACATTCAGGGAGGAAACAAGGTGAAATCATCCTTGGAATCCCTCTGTGGTTGATTTAGGCTCTCAGGTCCCTTGAAGTATAGAAGCTGACTTATGTCATAGTCATTCTGTGTTCAGTATGGTTTCTGCTACTATTTCTGTGCATTTCTGTCTTGTGCAGAACAAAACTGTGACCCAGCTGCAACTTGTCTACCAATTCCTTGAAGCAGTGCTATGCATTTTATCCTGATTTTGAACAATACTCACTTTAGACATATGACTATTCAGATTGTGTTGACTTGTTCCTGTTTCTAGTCAACCTTGAGATATCAATCATCTTATTTTGGGTAACACTAGAAGAAGCTGCCGTGACATCTGTAGTTAAAGATAACATAGATAAATCTATACATCTGTTCATTGCTCATCTGAATAACTCTATAGCTTACCATTGCATGCCAAATACAAACTCTTTGGCATTTGTTATTTGTTAATTTTACTAAAATTGTAATATAGCAAACAAAAAACACTGCATGTCCACCCTCATCCAATTTTAGTGTAAAGGCACAGCAAGGACATAGCTATCATCATATATTATTGATAAGACTAAATCAGAGTCAATTTCCAGTCAAAATGTTACTGCATGAATCAAACTCCCCTGCATTTTGCCTGTTTTACCATTCAGATATCTCCATGTTTCATGCAAGATGATGATACAGATAAAATTTGTAGATGTTACTAAGTGTCAACATTCTTAAATGTTAAAATACTTTAAAAGGGGTACGGTTACTGAATACAGATAAAGATAATACAAACACTTTTAAAGAAGGCCGTCACTGCAGATTGAAATAAAAAAGAAACGTCTGCGGGTAAAACCAAGGTGCAAAAAAAAAGTAAAAATATAAACATAATGCACCAAGGTAACACACAATAACGTTTAATAAAAACAAAAAGTAAAAGACAGAGGTGAGCGCTTTCGTAACAATAGTCTGATGAAGCAACTATTGTTGCGAAAGCGCTCACCTCTGTCTTTTACTTTTTGTTTTTATTAAACGTTATTGTGTGTTACCTTGGTGCATTGTGTTTATATTGTCACTGCAGATTCCCTAGCACAAGACAGATTAGCCTTCATTAGGTCCATTGTGTAGCAAACACATTGCTTGATTTAACTACTTTGTCATTAGGTTACAACACTCGGTGCACATTGCAAAGGAGAGAGTGACCATACCACTTTGTCAAGCTAAACCCAGATAGATAGCAGGATATTTATCTGACAAGCTGCCTATCCTGCATTAGGGTTGACAACCTGCCCTACCTAATGACCTTGATTTCTTACTTTAAATAGTACCTGCTGTCTCTTCCTAATATCAAGGAATAGAGGCTACCTTCTCCCCAAACTCATCCCTTCAAGGAAGCCAGAAACCTGACAAGCTGCCTGTCCTGCATTATGGTAGAAAACCTGCCCTACCTGATTACCTTGATTCCTTACTTTAAATAGTACCTGCTGTCTCTTCCTAATATCAAGAAATAGAGGCTACCTTCTCCCCGAACTCATCCCTTCAAGGAAGCCAGAAACGTGCCAGTCCCTAAACCAGAACATCTTATGGAATGGAATTTAATCTGTATTATAGTCATGCATCCATTATATTGAACTGCTAAAACTCTACCTATATTTGTTATAGTGATTCTAATTGTTTGTACTCACTTACTGGTTAATAAGCTCTTACTGCACTATTGCTGAAACTGACTGATATAACCAAAAGGTTTATTTTCTTTGCACACTCCTGTTACACACCTAAATTGATTATAGAGTGTATTCTATTATATTGTTTAACTGACTAAGACCATTTTTTTTACTTGGCTCAACTGCTAACTTAATTTTTTTTCTTCACTACTTTCTCTTCTTTCTCCCTTTGTCTACCCAGCCTGACAAGCTGCCTGTCCTGCATTAGGGTTGACAACCTGCCCTACCTGATGACCTTGATTCCTTACTTTAAATAGTACCTGCTGTCTCTTCCTAATATCAAGGAATAGAGGCTACTTTCTCCCAGAACTCATTCAAGGAAGCCAGAAAGTATGTTTGTTACTGTATGTGAAAGATATTTTATCTAAACTAATTAGGTATTAAACTTACCCTTCCCTGCTAGGATAGCCAGCAGCCTTACTCCTCTGTACTTCTATACCTCCATCCCTTCCCTTTTGTTGCTCCTGCACTTGATTTCACTTTTCCCACCCTTACGCCTAGATCCACTTTTCCCTCCATGAGCTACTGTAGCAGTACAGTGTTTGCCCACTAGATGGCAACCTTTTCTTTGCACATCTAGCCTTCAGCTTCAAAATAGAATCTCTTAGTTAACTAGTTTTACCTTACTTGTTTCATTACAGTCCCACTTTACTCTTTTAAATTCACCATAATTCTCTTATCTACCCAACATACTCAAATTATCATTACCTCTATTTCCTCCTTCAGCTACCTCCTCCTAACTTACCTCTAGCAGTCACCATTCCACTGATTGTTTTCCTCAAGTCTACTTCCTTTACTTAGCTCTACTCGCTCTGTTCGCCCTGCAGGCTCACTCTGCTCCCCTACCCTACCTCCAAACCTCACCCACCCCCACCCCCACTCCATCTAAACTTGTACCTCTCTAACCACTCCCACTTACACCATTATCCTATCCCATCCCATAACTCATTACAACATTCCATCTTCTAAGACACTCCTCCTAATTTAACACATATTTCACCCTTTCACTCTCCAACCTCAACTTCGGCAGCACAATGCCTACACCACCCATATCAACCCCTACTTCTATTTTCAATTCTTCCTTTCCTTTTCATGCCCTATACCCTAACTGCCTATGAACATCTCAGTTACTCTAGCTTCCACCAGCCCACAAAACAAACATCTCTTCCTGCTTTACCAGCCAGCCTTAAACACATAAACATAACATCTTCTACCAACTATTTCCTCACAAAGTATCATAGAGTTACCCATATTAACTATAAACACCACCAAATCAAGCGAGGACACAGTATACGGAATTCTTCTCTAATCCACACTTATAGACTACACCTACACCTCCTACCAGATGGTGATATACATCCCAATCTTGGCCCTACCAATATTAGTCCTACTCACCCAAGTAGACCTTCTACCTCTCCCCCTCACACCCCTACAAGGCCTCATAACTCCCTCTTATTAGCTCACTTAAATATATGAAGTGTGAATAATAAAGTTACTCACCTTCATGCCCTACTGGATGTACATGACTTTGACATTCTTTGCTTAACTGAAACATGGTTAAAACCATCAACCCACGACTATGAAATCACCCCTCCAGGATATAACATTTTAAGAGTAGATCGCCTTAGCAAGAAGGGTGGGGGTGTGGCCTTAATATACAAAGCAGGGCTCCAACTTTCAGTACTTGATGCTCACCCGCCATCCAATACCAACTCTGAAATTCTTATCACTAAGCTACAACTAAATACTTGTAAGTCCATCTACATTTTATGCTCATATCTTCCTCCAGGTAATAACATCAACTCCCTAGAAAATATCCTTTGCTGGCTGTCCACTAACTATCCACAGGAAACCATTGTGCTAGGTGACTTTAATATAGACTGGAATACCTGTAATTCTGATAACCCAACTAATCACATGAATCTACATGGCTTCTCCCAAACTATCACCTCACCTACTCGTACCCATAAACCCACCAACAAAGAAACCACCCTAGATTGGATACTAATAAATACCCAGTCCATAACCTATAATGTAGGTATCCTGCCAGATGACATTAGTGATCACTCCCTAACCTATATAATTCAGCAAAAGATTAATATACCCTGCCCTATAACTTTTAGACCTACTCGCTCAAATAAACATTTCAACCCAGAGCACTTCCTAAATGAACTGAGTGTATGCAACTGGGCACCATTAAAACACCTCCAACTTGAGGAAGCTGTGGCATACTTCAATTCCAAGTTCCTTGAAATCCTAGACTACCATGCCCCTTCTTGTACTCTTAGGAACACTACCAAAATGGCACCATGGCTTAGTAAAGAAACTAAGAAAAAAATTTTGCTAAGAAACAAATTCTGGGCCAAATGGCATACCTCTAAAGACCCATCTGATCACTTAAAATTTAAACAACTTAGAAACTCTACTAAAGCGTTTATAATATCAGACAAAAAACTTCTTCCAACTTTATCATATACCAACCATCAAAGTCCACAGAAATTCTGGTCAGGTATCAATAGACTCATTCATCCAGGCAACTCTAAAACACCAACCCCATCTGGAATTACCCATGCCACTCCCAAACAAATTGCTGACAACTTCAATAGCTTCTTTACTGAAGCTATCCAGTCACTTGCTAACTCTCTACCTCATGTATCCTCTAATCTTCCCTCCTCCTCACATACCTCACCATCCACTTTCCAACTGCACCCTGTCCCCACATCCCTCATCTGTACCCTCCTTCAAAAACTCAAACCCTCTACCCCCTCAGCAGATCTCTTACCTTCTAAATATCTTCAAAGTTATTGCCTACCCTATCTCTATCCTAATAAATAGAACCATTATTGAAGGTACAATCCCATCCATCTGGAAAGTCTCACATATCATACCACTACATAAAGGTGGCAATTAAACAGAACTTTCTAACTTCCATCCAGTTGCCCTCCTCTCTCCCATAGCTAAGGTTATGGTAAAATGCATCTACCATAAACTATTACACCACCTTCTTCAAAATAGCCTATTAGCCAGCTCTCAGCATGGCTTTCGACCTTTCCATAGCACCACTACTGCCCTCCTTTCCTTCTCTGACCACATTAACAAAAATCGCAAGAATAATACCCTGTCCTCTGCTATCTTTATTTATCTTTCAAAAGCATTTGACATGGTTAACCATCAGCTACTGCTGAATCTTCTCAAGTCCCTCCCATTTGATACTCAAGCATTACAGTGGTTCATGTCCTACCTAGACAATAGGAAACAGACAGTGCTATGGGAAAACACTCTATCCACCCACCTACCTGTCACCCAAGGATCCATTTTGGGTCCTCTTCTGTTCTCTATCTTTATAAATGATCTATTAGTAACCCCCAATACAATATGCAGATGACTCCACATTAATATCCTCTGCCATAGGGCCTTCTGAACTGCAGTCCCTCACCCAGAATACCTTTGATCTTATAGAAGAATGGTTTCTACAGCGGTGTCTCCTCCTTAACCCCAAAAAGACTAGACTCTTGCTGTTTACTCCTACACAAAAGTCCACCCCACCTAACTTCTCTATCAAATCTAAAACTGGTACAGTCGTATCTCCTGATACTACTACCAAACTCTTAGGAGTAACTATTGACCACAGCCTTAATTATGACACTCATATCAACACCACAGTCAAATCAGTAAACTGAAAACTTGGCTCCCTCTATAAAATTAAGCCCTTATTTATTCCCATAGCTAGAACTACTAGTGACCACACCCACCTTATCTCTACTCTCTTTTATGCCTCTCCTATATATACAAATCTATCCAAAAGCAACCTCCACAAGCTGGCAGTCTCCTACAATAATATTGCCAGATTTGCTACCAGCTCCCCTTTTAGAACCCACCTCTACCAAAATCTAAAGCAGCTGGGTTGGCTTGAATTGCACAGTGAAATTTTATTTCATCAACTAATTATTGCCCATAAACCCCTTTATCACCCAGATAATATACCAATTCTCACAGGTCTAATCTGTCCATATGAAAATATTACAAACCTATGCTCAGCCAATAAACTTCTGGTATCTGGACATAAACTCAACAATAAAGCAGGAGATTCCATTTTCTCTAATACTGTGGGGAAAAGTTGGAACCTACTTCCCAGTGAACTTACATCTCTGTCTTCTACTACACTCTTCAAAAAGAAACTTAAACTATACCTTACAAGCCATTGGCTATGTCCCTGTTCAAACCCTGACTGAGACTTTCTCTTTCTATTTTCATCATAATCATTCTTTCCAGGCTACCTACTCACTTTATTGCCACTTTAAGGCCTATACCTTCTAGTTGCACTTATTGTACCAAAGAAAGATGGATTGGACATATTTCTGTCTCTTGATGAGTTTCTGCCCATCTACTTACTCTCCCAATCCTGTTTTAACTAGTCTGTTCTTCTATTCCATACTTATAACTTTGAGATGGGACTCTCCCACATCCTTCTGAATACTTTCTTCCCACAGTGTTCACAAAAAAAAAAAAACACAAAGGATTATCTTCTTATATTTTGTTCTATTTTTCTGTTCTATCATGTATGCTAAATTACCTTAAACACCTGTTTTAGTCTGACATGCTATCTGTATCTGAAGTTTAATGTTCTGTAACTGAATTTTTAATGCTCTTTGTGTTTATCTGTTTTATGTGGAGCTTTTCTCCCTGGGCCTCTACTGAAAATGGACATATATCCAGTTAGACTAGCCCGGTCAACAAATGTAAAATAAAATAAAAATAAATAAAATATTTATGTACTTATATGTATGACTCTATTGTTTGCAAACTGCAGAGATGGGCTGGGACATAGCCCTTTTAGCTACTGTATTGGCCATATATCAAATACCAATACAAGAAACAAAAGAAGCAAGGCAACAAAATCGTTAAATGGTATGACAAGACAACAAAATCGTTAAATAGTATGACAAGACAAAATCGTTAAATGGTATGACAAGACAAAATCGCTAAATGGTATGACAAAACATTAAATGTTATGATGACAAAATCGTTAAATGGTATGACAAGACAACAAAATCGGTAAATAGTATGACAAGACAAAATCGTTAAATGGTATGACAAGACAAAATCGTTAAATGGTATGACAAAATCGTTAAATGGTATGACAAGACAACAAAATCGTTAGATTAGACTCCTATCAGACCATTTATGTGTACATAATGAACATAAGCAAGTAATGTATTAAATAGGTGAATAATATAAATTCTACAAACAAACAGGATATTAGATGAATAGTAATATGTAATGTAAGGAATCATGTATAAGATTATGGTATTAAAAATTATGTACCATCTTAATGAGGCAGAAGAGTAATTGTAAAAAGCAGTGGTGTAGTAAAATGGGGTAATCTGTCCCATGCCTGTGAAGCAGTTGTAGCTATACTGTTTGGCAAAATGTGATTTCAGCCTTTTCATACAGAAATAAAGATTGCCCATTGCAGCAATTTCCTCACATAGTATGTTCTAGGAAGCAGGTGGTAACTTATTAAATGACGTTACACAAATTACTAGTGAATAATTGGGTCTGATTCATTTTAAACTGTTACTATATTTAAGTGAGCATGTAGACTTATGTGCAAATAATATGTTTGGCAGAAGAGGGCATTATCTCTCTTTCAGTAATTTGAAAATAAGAGTGTTGAGCAGACGCATGTCTTTAGCTGCACTAGGTAACAAGTTTGCCTTTTGTACTGGATATCAGTGATGTTCACTGGAATTAGCTAGGATAGAAACAACAACAAAAAAAGTTATATAAATGCTGAGCTAAACATACATTAAGAAGTCTTCAGAATCCAGAAGTAGTACCCAACAGAAAGGTAACATTTTAAATGTCTGGAACTTAAGGGTAGTTTTTTTTCTCACATACCAACCTTTTAATTAAGAGCAAATGTGTCTTATCTGTTAGAAACTGACTCATTTTGTAGAATGGTGTAGATCAAAACTAGTTATAATAATACTTATTAAAATGATATGTTTCAAGGATATCAAGTTAATTGAAACTAAATACAAAAGGAGATATAAGTGGTAATCCCAGAGAAATGTCAAATAAAACAAAGATAGTAATAATCATGTGTACATGGTCTTTATTTATTTTATTTATTTACATTTGTTGACCGGGAGGTCCTATTTCATCGGAGGCCCGGGGAGAAAAGCTCCACAATAAAAACAACAATTAATTACAAGTTACAAGAAGTATATGTAGGTTTTGTTTAACAATAGTAGTAAACAGTTATAGTTCAAAACGAAATTAAGTATTTAGTTAAATGGTACAACACTTATATTATTGGTGCCATAAATACTAGCAAGTATTTTAATAGTTGAGCTAGCAGCTATTACCCTTGAATATCAGTGACTAAGATTACAGCTGAGATATAGGTTTACAAGCAATGTATTTGGCTGCAATCCGAGGTAGTTAGAGGGGTGGAAGAAAGGGATTAGAGAGGTTGGGGTAGAGATGTTAGAGAGGTTTGTTACAGGGCCATGCCCAGTGCTCTTTTAGATGAAATTTTAGAGCAGCTTTGAAGTTAGTACATGATGACACAGAAGTTAAAGCGTGAGGAAGGGTATTCCATAATTTTGCTATGGTGTAGGAGAAGAGAGCTTCTCCAGCAGAGTTCCTGGTTCTAGTTACCTGTAATTGATTTTTGTTGCTGGAGCATAGTGGTCTGGCGGTATGATAGGGCTGGTCTTAAATTACTGTGTATAGAAACCTCCTAAAAATAAAAACTAGAATTCAGAAAATCCTATAAAAAATCTAACTGATTTAAATTAAGATTGATGTTATAGTTAATAAGAACAGAGTAACAGCAATCAAGAAATAGAAAACTAAACAGGAAACGCAGGATATTTTGATCAAAATGGGAAAAATAATAAATCATCAGATGAAGTTGCATATAGATCCCATTGCTATTTGAACCTTTATGTGAGATGTTGAATAAGGTTGTGAATGGTAATTTGAGAGCCGTCATTTTGACAAAATGGACCCCATAAATGCATGCTCTTAATGCTGATAATCATACCTGATTAAAGTGTGACAGTTAGTTGTGGGTTTACTTGTTTTATTAATGCACATGTATATGGTTCAAGCGAGAACTGGCAGTGGATTTGAGCAGCCAGCTGGTTTATTTCCTCATATAAATTTTACAAAAGTCTCTTCTGGAAATATGGAGCATCCTAGGCAAGGTTAAACATTCCTTAATTATCTTGGCTAATGCACAAATAAGTTTGATATAGCTTTATATCAGCAACATTTCCCTCACCTAATTCAGTAGTGTTCTGTGTATTACTTGATGTTATGGTTACTTTCTCTTGTTGAAACTTTTGTTGCTAGATTGCCATTATACTCAGTAAATGCTTTTAATTAAAATGTATATTTTTAACAAGGCCTCCATTAAGACACTGTCGTACAATAATGTATTCAGAAGAGATCCATTGCCAGATATCGAATCATTTGAAAAAGAACACTGCTGACATAGATAACTCAATAGTAGCAGAAGCATGTCAGAAAGTGCCGGCTAAGAGCTTCAAGTAGTACAGCAGCTGAGAAACCAAGATGCTGAATACAGTACAGGAAAATAATCATGAAATAGGCAAACTAATACAGAAATTCCAGGATAGTTAAAATGGTGAAAAAACTAACAAATCATCAACTGTTGCACAAAGATCCCCTTTTTAAACCATTGCACAACCCCGTTAAAGGATTATTTTTCATATCCGCTACATTGATAGGCAATTACTTATGAAAGTGGATCAGCAACATGTACTAGAAAGAGAAACATTTCCATACCTTTGGGTGTTGCTGTCTTGTTACAAGTTTGAAGCTGAAAAAAGTATTAGAAGTTAGAATTTAGTGATATGCAATGATAATAAACTGAGTAGTCATAGAGGAAAAGCAAAATACACCAACATTCAATTAAATAGTAGATTATCTCAGTGATGCAAAGGTATCTAGCAATGCAGACCCCTTTGGTCAAGATAATAAAAACTTTTTAGGTTTCTGGAAATAGAATGGGCTTATTTTTGAACTATTTCCACTGCAGAAAATTTTCAACATGCCATTCACTATTTGGCAAGTCATAGGAATCGCTTTCTTTCCATCTGTCCATCCATTCATCTTCTAAAAACATGTCTTGGTAAGGTCCATTGTGATAGAAAGCTGACTAGGGTTGGCTAGACTTCTCAGGGATCAAAAATGTAAATAAATATTACAGGTGGGATCATTACTTACAGCAAAACCCAAAAACAACACAGTGTGGATTGTTTAGTGGTTATTAGGTGCTAACAAGTTGTTTCCTTTAATCAGTAGTTTAATTCCTGAATCCTTCATGTGCCTAATGTGTGATCATGAAAAGATTCACTTAACTAAACAGTGGTGATGGAAGTGAACAGTTGTGTCCAGTGGGATTATCCAGTTATCAAGTAAGTAAAACCAGATCAGTAAGACAAGTATTGGAAAAGCTAGGAATAAAATATATTGGCATAAAATAAAGTATACATTTTGCAGAACTAATTTGCAGTTTTATAGATTCATATTTTCAAGTAGTGGAATGCCTGTTATTTCAGACAGAAAAACAAATAATAATCATGGCTTAAGGACCATAAAACATAAGACGTTTGTTAGAAACTGTGATCTACAGAGCTGCATTTATTAAAGATGTCTCTACTGTAATATAACTGCTAGTATGGTTAGTATTTACCAGGCTGTGGAGTGGTGATTCATCACTGGGACAAAACAAAAATTCCCTAAGACTCCAAGAACAGAATAAGTTATGTCTTACATTTATTTAATTGAATTGCACTTCTTAATGCTTATAATTGTGTTATACAGTTAATCTGCTACATTTTGCACTGTTATAAAGCTTTTTTAACTGTTTCACTACATTTGTGTACTGTTTTATACTGCTTTAACTGTATTTTTCATTGCTAGATAGTGTTTCATTACTTAATTGCATTTTTACTGAATTACTTAACTGTAAACTGCTTTTTCATACTGAGATTTGTATTTGCTGTTTGTGAGTGCTCTATCTGTGGTTTTCTGTACATTTTTGTGAAGTTTCTGTGTTCTAGTCAGGTAGCACAGTCTGGGTAGAGGCCTGCTGTTATCCAGGCCTTTTGTTTGTTCAGTTTCCTGCATTTCTGGAAGCCATCTTCTGCTGATAGAGAACACAGAGCTAATCAGAGGAGGGGCACCGACTATAACTCTGATCTGTGATATATAACAATAAGTATCCTGTTTTTAACTCTTGCTTATTTTTACTAGTTATTTCTTATTCTAGATTTTATTGTCTGCTGCATACCTTTTCTGTATTTTATTAATAAAAACTAATCTGTACTGTTGTCCTAAAATTGTCTACCTTACAGGGCCAGATAAATAAGGTTTTTACTGTCACACTGTTGTAAATCTTTTCTAGCTAGTTTCACTGTGTGTAATGTATTAACTGGAAATTTTCGCCATTTGTTAAACATCTGTTTGTTCTGATTTCCTGCCAAGGAGTATATTATAACTGATTTGTTTGCAGTTAAAAGCATTCTCTAGAGTCTCCTTGCTCCTTTATCTGTTTAAAATTTTCATTTAGTGGCTCATGGACATTTTTCTGCTGTGATAAACATTTCTGTAGTGTTTTCTGCCTAAAATAGTGCCGCTAGTAGCTGTAATACTTTGCCACCCTCCCTACATGTTCGTGTCTTGTTCTTATACTTGGTGGCTTTGCAGTTGCCCGCCCCTACTGTAAATTTGATATTTGGACACTCCTCCCAGTCTATTGTCATTAGCTCATTCTACCTAATACAGACAGAACATTTGAGAAGGCCAACCAACTTAGGTTCTTAAACCAAACGGAAAATCACCGGGAGCACACCAATGGGAGGTACGAAAGATGTTTAATGAAGCAAACCACAGCAGCAACGAACAAACGAAGAACAAATACTGAGTGCAGAAATGTTTAAACGCTCTCCAAACAAAATTAGCGTTTTCGTTACACCTTCATCAGAAACACTAATGGCAGTTACTAGGTTCTATATATACATCACCTGATAAAAACTAATTGACAATTAACATCAAATTAAAATTGATTGAATAATAAGCAATCCATGATAAAGCAGTATAATACAATTTAACAAGGAAGTATAATAAAAAAGTATACTAAAAAAGAAGAAGAAGAAACTCTTATCTAAGTATTTGCTTTGGTTAGGGAATATGAAACATCTGACCCATAAAAGTGTAAATATATAGAAGTATATGTGTGGTTGTATAACTAATTGATTAAAAAACATTTGTAGTGGTAAATAAATAAATAATCAAATTTAAACCAAGAACATTGTGAATAAATAATAAGTTATAAGTTGTGTATATATAACAATGTATATGATTTATAAAAACTGACAAAAAATATATGTTCTAGTGTATATAATGTATAAATGTTGAATGTCAATTTATGTATGTAAACTATATATACACAAGGATGTGTTTATAGATGTATATTTAAAATTAATATTAAATTTGATTGTACACACTAAAAATTAAAACTTAGAGTTTGGCTTACCTTAATTTCAGGACTGGTTTGATGGAAACCATGTCATTAAGTCCTGGAGGTCTAGAAGCATCTAACCATAGTTGCCAAAAAAGTTCACGATACTCTAAACGGGCTTCCCACATACCGCCCCTAATGTCCTTGTTAACTATTTCTAGGACAACAAAAGTAAAACTCGCATCCTTACAATCCTTTTTGTGCCGATATAATGCAAATTAATTCACAGTAAAAATAAAATTTGGGCCAAATGGAGACACCATAGAACCACCTCTGATTTTCATCATTTTTGCAAACTTAGAAATCTTACAAAAAAAGCTATAATCTCTGACAAAAAGAACTATTACTGTGATCTTCAAACAACCCAATTATATAAACCCAAACAATTCTGGTCTTCAATCAACAAACTCCTTTCTCCTGGTTCAGCTAAAACTCCCTCCCCAATAAACGCAACCCAGACACCCCTAGCCATACTGCTAATGCCTTCAACACCTTTTTTATTGAAACCATTCAATCTCTTGCTAAACAACTGAACACCAATAACTTTTACCCTCCAAATAATCTTATGGATTCATCCCAAAACTTCACTCTTCATCCTATCTCTACCTCCTTCATCTATAAGCTTATTCTTAAACTGAAACCCTGCACCCCCTCTGCTGACAAACTCCCCTCTCTCTTTCTTCAAAAGGCTGCTAAACAGATTGCATACCCTATATCTTTACTCATTAATAGGACTATCCAAGAAGGAACCATACCAGATATATGGAAAATCTCTCATATCATCCCACTACACAAAGGTGGAAACTCTATGGACTTTACTAACTTTAGACCTATTGCTCTTCTCTCTCCTCTTGCTAAGATTATGGAGAAATGCATTCATCAGCAACTCATACAATATCTCTCTTTTCACAACATAATTGCCAACTGTCAACATGGCTTTAGGCCCCACCATAGCACCTCCACTGCCCTCCTTTCTTTCATGGATACTATAAACAACTATCGAAACTCCAATATCTTCTCCTCTGCTCTATTTATTGACCTCTCCAAAGCTTTTGACATGGTGAACCACTCTTCCCTTATTAACATCCTTAAATCCCTCTCATTTGATAACCTGGCTTTAAAATGGTTTACCTCCTATCTTAACAACAGACATCAAGCCGTTCTTTGGGACAATCATATCTCTTCTCTATTGCCTGTTTCTATTGGAGTCCCACAGGGCTCTATTCTAGGTCCACTTCTCCCTTTACATAAACGATCTCAACACTGTCATCCCTCAAGCTACCTGCATGCAATATGCTGACGACTCGACAATCATTTGCTCAGCATCTACCCCCACAGAACTACTGTCTCTAACTCAAACTACCTTAAACACTGTAGAAACTTGGTTTACTAGACGATACCTCCTCCTCAATGCTAAAAAAACAAAACTTCTCCTTTTCACTCCTACCACTCGAGCCTCCCCATTAAACTTCAACATTTTGTCTAATGACACTACTGTTATCTCTCCTGACACAACTAAACTGCTAGGAATAACCATCGACAACAATCTTACTTTTGATCAACACATCAATAACACCATCAAAATTGTTAATAAAAAAATAGGATCATTATACCGTATCAAACCTTTTCTCACACCTTCTACCAGAGCTACTATTGCCCACTCCCATCTTATATCTACTCTCTTCTATGCCTCACCTGTCTTCACTAACCTTAAGAAGGCCAACCTAAATAAACTAGCAACTTGTTACAATAGTATTGCCCGATTTGCCACCAGCAACCCTTTCAAAACACACCACTGTCACAACCTAAAACTCCTAGGCTGGCTTGAGCTACAAAACTGTCTTTTGATCTCACAACTTACCATTGCTCACAAGATACTTTACCAACCTTATAATACCCCTATACTTTCTCAACTTTTAATCCCTTACAATAATCTTACCTCCTTTCGATCTTCTTCCAAACTCATGACCAAATCTGTAAAGTCCCATAACCTAGCTGGTGACTCTCTGTTCACTAATACTATAGGAAGGATATGGAATCAGCTACCCACTGATATCACTCTAACCTCCTCCTTACCTCTGTTCAAACAAAAAATCAAACTGTATTTCCAAAATCACTGGCTCTGTTCCTGTAGGACTCCTGACTAATCTCTTCTTTCCCCTTCTCCACTAGAACTTTACACTTTACTTAGTAAATATAGTTATTCCTTCTTCTTATTGCCCTGTTGCTCTCCTCTAATGCTCTAACCTACTCCTCCTTTTTCTCTCCCCTGTCCTCTCATACACATTCTTACCCTTCTCCTCTCTAGAATATTGCTTCTTTCCCTCTTCCTTCTTTGTATTCCCTTCTTATCTCCTGTTCTACTTCTTCTCTTCAACATTTTATTGAAACCATGTTGCTAATCCTGACTTTGTGTAATGCTTTTACTGAACAACTATTTTATAGTATGTTCCTTAGGTATTTCGTGTATTTTTTTTTGTTTGTTTCATGTTACTAAATGTATATTCGTTTTGTACTTAATTTTTTATTCTGTAAATTGTCCCTTTGAAATTTAGTATGTGTGGAGCTTTTCTCCTCGGGCCTCTACTGAAAATGGACATATATCCAGCTAGACTAGCCCGGTTAACAAATGTAAAATAAAATAAAATAAAATAAAAATTTATTTTCTAAGGGCTTTAAATACATTCCCTTAAGAAAGGTAAATATATCAAGAGCTATTATAGATTTAAAGATGTTTATCAGGAAAAAGAATTTTAATTTATTTTTTCAAAATAATTCCAACTTTCTATCTACAACACCATCCTTAAGGAAACCTAGTACATTCAATCCACCTATTCATCCACAGTTGAAAAATCTTGAAGCCATTATGGAAAAAGAAATTAGAAAAGAAACAGAAAAACACAAGGTCTTTTCAAATTTGTCTAAAGATGAATACGTTTTACTAGATATACTGAAGAAAGATAATTCTATCAGAATTATGCAACCAGACAAGGGTGGTGGAACTGTTTTAATGGATTCAATTATTTACGAATCCAAAATGAAACATGAGCTTAGTAACAGTTCTAAATATGTTACTGTTTCAATAAACGAAGTCAATATTGTGAATACTCGTATTCAGGTTATGCTTAATGATTTATTGTTAGAGGGTACTATTGGTTTGGATACCTTTGATTTTTTACTAAACAGAAAACCTAGGGTACCATCTGTATTTGGCATCCCAAAGGTGCATAAGTGTGTAGTGGATCCCCCACTTAGGTTAATTGTGGCATCTGAAGGTGCAATTACATCACCACTTGCCAAATTTGTAGATAACAAACTAAAAGATTTATCCTGGGGAGGACCAACAACATTAAAGGACTCATGGGATTTCCTTAGACAGGTAAAACCAGATTTATTCCATCAAAACTTACTTTTTATTACACTGGATGTGGTGGATTTATTTGGTAGTATACCACATGAGACAGGCTTGAATTGGCTAGAAGAATACATGAATACATTTGGAAATTTTTCCAATAATGAATTTTTAACTATATTAACATTAATGGATATCATTTTAAACAATAATTTCATGTATTACGAAGGTGAATTTTACAAACAGGCCAAGGGTGTAGCTATGGGTGCTCATTGTGCTCCAACCTATGCTAACTTAATTTTATCTTGGTGGGAACATACTTTTGTAAATACTTGTGAATTCAAGGAATGTTGGATTTTTTACAAATGTTTTCTTGATGACATTTGCATCTTTTGGACAGCAGGTAAATCAAGATTCCTGGAATTTTTGTCTTACCTAAAAGGAACTACTTGTTTCTTGGATTTTACTTATCAGATCAGTGAGGATATTCTTAATTATTTAGACATTAGCATATCAAAGTTAAAGGATAGATTTTCTTCAAAAATCTATAGAAAACCAACCTTTTCTAATTCCTATCTTCATTTTAAGAGTGGCCACCCATTTTTTCAAAAAAAGAACCTGGTCAAGGGTCAGCTAGTTAGGGTTAGTAGGATGACATCGGAGGACAGTGAATTTATTATTGAATGTGAAAAAGTTTGTGATATGTTCAAAGACAGAGAGTGCCCATATTCTCTTATTCAGGAAGTAAAAAATGAAGTTATTAATGGTAGAAGGAACAGATTTTTTCCTATATTATGTCAGGACAATGTTATGAATGACTTAGGAACCACTTCCAATGACATAAAATCAAATAATACCAAACAGGATGCATTTATATTAGATTATAATGGCGATTCAACAATTATTAAGAGTGTTGTTTCAAAAGAATGGCAAAAATTTCAGGAAATTACTGATATCGATCTGTTTAAACAAAGTAGTTTAAATTGTACATACAGAAGGGATTTTAATTTTAAAAACTTGTTTGAGTTTGGCCATAATTCACGTCATTTTAAAAAAGGAACAAAATTAGGCACTTACAAATGTGGAGCTTGCACACAGTGTTGTTAGTTGTGCAATGCTTCACGTATAGAACTACCAAGTAGAAGTAGGGTCTTGTATAGTCAATGTTATGCAAATTGTCTTTCCCAAGGACTTGTATATATCGCCCAGTGTAAAATTTGTAATTCCTTTTACATAGGTAAGACGGAAAGGAAACTAAAAACACGAATTTATGAACACTACTACGAAATTAGTAAGGAAAATATTAACAATGCATTATAGTGGCACAAAAAGGATTGTAAGGATGCGAGTTTTACTTTTTTTGTCCTAGAAATAGTTAACAAGGACATTAGGGGCGGTATGTGGGAAGCCCGTTTAGAGTATCGTGAACTTTTTTGGCAACTATGGTTAGATGCCTCTAGACCTCCAGGACTTAATGACATGGTTTCCATCAAACCAGTCCTGAAATTAAGGCAAGCCAAACTCTAATTTTTAATTTTTAGTGTGTACAATCAATTTTAATATTAATTTTAAATATACATCTATAAACACATCCTTGTGTATATATATTTTACATACATAAATTGACATTCAACATTTATACATTATATATACTAGAACATATATTTTTTGTCAGTTTTTATAAATCATATACATTGTTATATATACACAACTTATAACTTATTATTTATTCACAATGTTCTTGGTTTAAATTTGATTATTTATTTATTTACCACTACAAATGTTTTTTAATCAATTAGTTATACAACCACACATATACTTCTATATATTTACACTTTTATGGGTCAGATGTTTCATATTCCCTAACCAAAGCAAATACTTAGATAAGAGTTTCTTCTTCTTCTTTTTTAGTATACTTTTTTATTATACTTCCTTGTTAAATTGTATTATAATGCTTTATCATGGATTGCTTATTATTCAATCTATTTTAATTTGATGTTAATTGTCAATTAGTTTTTATCAGGTGATGTATATATAGAACCTAGTAACTGCCATTAGTGTTTCTGATGAAGGTGTAACGAAAACGCTAATTTTGTTTGGAGAGCGTTTAAACATTTCTGCACTCAGTATTTGTTCTTCGTTTGTTCGTTGCTGCTGTGGTTTGCTTCATTAAACATCTTTCGTACCTCCCATTGGTGTGCTCCCGGTGATTTTCCGTTTGGTTTTGGTCTCAATTTCGCTGGTCTTTTTTGGTTTTTGAACTTAGGTTCTTAACCTTGAACTGTCTTCCGTTCCTCCTTTCTCCCTTTCCACTTTACTAAAAAAAATATTTGCTAGAATTTCCTTGTGTACTGACTGACTGTGCTTCTTTTTGGCATTTTAGAATGTTCAGAATTGAATAAAACAATAATTGAATTCAGTTTAGAATACAGTTTGAAGAAATTGCATTTATTTAAATTGTATTTGCTTTAATATTGCTACACACTTAAGTGTGCTAGTTTGTACTACACTTGAATTGTTTTAGTGCTGTTTTAGCTACTTTTCTGTAAAAAAAATAAATAAATTCTAAGCTTGTTTTCTGCCTTTCCTGTAACTAGTCTAGTTCAGATACAGATGCGCTGTACCAAGAACTGTTTGTAAGTTTCTGATCCCCCCAAGGCTTTCTGTGTTAGAGGGAAGCCTTCTAGCTTGTCAGTGGGAGTGGTAAGCACCAGGTACCCTGTCTACCACAAGAGGAGTGGTAAACACTTGGTAGCCTATCTACCACAAGAGGAGTGGTTTCTGGCCCAGAAATTGTAGTTTATTGGCTGTTTGGGCAGTTTTTCCATCTCTTTCAACTTTCAGGTTTAAAAGCCCACATTTGCGCTTTTTCCCACCTATCCTGTAACTAGTCTAGTCCAGATATAGATTTGCTGTATCCAGGACTGTTTGTAAGCTTTTGAACAGTGTCAAAGTCTGCTCTTCAATTTTCCCTTAGATCTGCTAGTTCTCTCCTCTCCTGCACTTTTACTAGCTTATTAGTCTAGCACTTTACCAGTCTTCTTGTAGCAATTATTGTAGCACACAAAGTGCTACTAGCACTAAATGTTCTACAAGGAAACAGCTCCAGTGCTTCTTATTAATGTCCACCCCTCCAGACATGTGTAAAGGTCAGTTGCCTGTGCTTTCTCCTATTAACCTGGTGAACTTGGGCATCCTGAGGCAATGTAGCATCTGCCTCATGTACACTGACATCCCTCTCCTCATACCTCCCAACACTCAGACTTGCGAGAGATGCACTTATGTATCCAAATTGGAAGCCATGCTCTCTCCAGCCAAGACTGGAATAGTTGGTCAAGAGGACAAGGTCAACACTTGCACCACACCACATGGAACACATAGCCCTCCAGAAGGCACATCAGCACTGCCTTCACATAAAAAGACAAACCACACATCCACCTTTGTGGAGGCTGTCAATAAAAATCTACCCAGAGGCAGAGACTTTCAAGGCAGAAATGCACTCGACCACCACAACACAACACTAATCACGAGACACATAACTTTCCTAATCATTGTGCCACTCAACCAAAACCCCTAAGGCAAAACAACATGCCCAACACACTAGTCATAGGTGATTCGATAGTGAGGCACACTGATGTCCCACTGACTAGGCTGAATAAGGAGAAAGTAAAAATCAGCTGCCTGTCAGGTGCCAGGATCCACCAAATAACGCATGCACTCAGGTCCCTCAACAACCGGTACAGATACGACTTTGTCATTGTACATGTGGGTGGGAATGATCTGAGACGTACCTCCCTGGACTACACGAAGAGAGACATAGAGGAGCTCTCGAATTATGTAGCTCAGGCGGGTATGACCCTAGCCCTGAGCAGCATCCTACCATCACCCAGACTGATACCACAGAACAAGCAGACAATGGTCGATTTCAACAATTGTCTACGTTTCTGGTGTCATTCTAAGGGGATCCAGTATCTGTCTGCCTGGGATGACATGATTGACAGACCTAGATTCTTTGCCAGAGATGGCCTGCATCTGTCACCCCTGGGCTTCTGGATACTGGCCAAGGCGCTTGCCACCACTATAGTGCCTTTTTTAGGCAGTCTTCCAAAAAACAAATTTCCACCTTAACAGCTACAAACAAATGCAATCTGAGGGTCATGCTGCTCAACGCTAGAAGTGTAAATCTCAAAATGCACTCACTCAAAGCACTCTTTAAAAAGGAGAACATCGGCATTTGTGCTGTAACAGAGACCTGGTTCAAGACAGCAGAAAGCACCACTGCACTACCAAGCTATAACTCATTCCACACCTTTCGGCCCCAGAATGTGGACCAAAGCTCCAAAGGCGGTGGTGTTTCCATATTCATAGTGGATGTGCACACCTCCAGACTGGTAGCCAAACATAATGCATCAGAGATACTTCGGGTGCAGCTAACATTGGGTAAGACAGCGATTCAGGTTGTAGCCTGCTACAGGTCCCCAACCATGTCCCAAGACTCACACTCCATGTTCCTAAGCACCCTGGAGAATATCAGGGTCCAATCTAACACTCTCATACCGGGTGACTTTAATTAATTCCAATGCCCTGCACCAGCTTGTTCTACCCCCACTAGAGGTGGTAACATCCTTGACCTGGTCATTACTAACATGGGCAACCATTGCGCTACATCAGTAGTCAACTCCTCCCTGGTTAGATCCGACCATAAACTAATCAACTTGAACCCCCCCCCCCCCCGCAAAGGTAACCACCATGAAAAACTTCTCCAAAGCTAACTTTGGGCTCCTAAAAACAGAGGTGGCTAACTTCATGGCACCCATACAAATGGAGAATAGTTGCATGACTGCTGAATCATAACACCAGTGCACTGTACGAACACATACACAAGTGCATGGATCTCACCATACCCAATATAACCAAGATGCTCTCCTCCAAAAAAAGCAAGCCAATCTGGTGGTCCTCTGCCATAAACAAACTCTACAACAGAAGGAGGAAACTGATGTGGAATAAGGTGAACTCCCAATACTGGAAAAACTCCGTTATCAGCCTCCACAAAAAGTTGAGATCCCGCATCAAATCCTCTAAAGTTAGCTATGAAAACAGAATTGCAGCAGATAGTAAAGACAACCACAACGCCTTCCACAATTATGTAAAGAATCTTCATGGCAATACCCAGATTTGCTCTGAGCTGCTGCACAGTAATACCTCCTATACAACAAATGTTGCCAATATACTGGCCGACAGATTCACTGCCAAATTTACCCCCCCCCCCCCAAAGGGCCAATCACAATGCTAGTAGATTGCCAGGCACCCAGTATTAGTATTACTGCTGCACTGATTATAACAGCACTGTCCAAGACCAAAAATGCAGCTTCTTTGAGACCTGACAATATCGCTAGCTTTGTTCTACATGAACTACAGAGTGAACTGGCACCTCACCTGTGTGCCCTGTTCAATCACAGATTCACCTCAGGCTTTATCCTTAATGAATGGCGCACTGCTACAGTCATTGCTCTCCAGAAAGGAGGAGTGACTATAGCCCTGGGAACTATCGCCTCCATTAGCCTGATGAGTCTGATAATGCAAAGCTATGGAACGCATCATCATGGACATAATAAACAAGGATATAGGGAATCTCCAAACTCTGGATCCCACACAGTTTGGTTTTGAGAAGGGTAGATCATGCCTGCTCAACCTGTCGACTTCTTTGAGTCAGTCACCAGAGCTGTGGATGAAGGCAAGGTGGTTCATACAGCCTACCTTGATCTGTCCAAGGCCTTTGATACCATTTCCCACTCAGGAATCATAAAAACTCACTAAGCTAGGCATCAACCCCTATATCACTAGGTGAGTTGCAAACTGACTGACAGAACCCACAGTGTGAAAGTAGCCGACCCCAAGTCAAACTGCCGACCAGTCGTGAGTGGAGTCCCATAGGCTTCAGTCCTGGGTCCTCTCCTGTTTGGTATCTACTTTTCGGAAGCCAAGACCAACATGAAGGGACTCTGGCTAACAAAATTCACAGACAAGTTGGGAGCTATTATTAACTCCACAAGTGTTTTTGACATCCTAAAGAAAGGCCTCACTGAGACAAATGACTGGTGTTGGAACTATGGCCTTAAGCTCAATGCCAAAAAATGTGTTGTCATCCCCTTTGGGAAATACCTAGTTCCCATGAATTACCATATTGATGGTAGTCCACTAAACACAGAAGGCGTTATAAGAGATCTGGGAACACAGGTTGACAGCAACCTCTCTTTTGACCACCACATTGCCACTGTGGTCAGAAAGGTCTTCTATCTGGCACAACTCATTACTAAGGGTTTTGCATCCAGGAAGAAAGAGGTCATTGTCTCCCTCTACTCTTCCCTCATTAGTTCAATCATGAGTACAATGCCCCATTTGGCATGTACATCACTAGACACCTGCAATAACTGGAGAGGCCACAAAAGTACCTCACAGAGAGGATCCTAGGCCTTAAACAATTGTCCTATAAGGGCAGACTAAAAAAAAAATCCAACTATTCCCTGTCTCATATCACCTACTTTGTGGTGATCTCTGCTTGACTTTCAAAGAAAGCCATGTCTGACACCAGGTCTGTTAGAAATGCTACATCTAAAGAAATCCCAGTCCCTCCTCACTACATGCTCCAGGGACCTCAACCTGATTTCCACAATCAACAGAACATGCTGGAGGGACAGGTTCATAACATAGAGACTACCCATGGTATGGAAAAGACTTCCCATACATGTCAACCAGAGCACCTTACTGGCCGTCTTCAAGAGAAATCTTTATGAGTGGATGGAAATTGGAAAATTCACCCCGGGGATCTCTCCAGTGGCTCTACTCGACAGAGGTACTGGGAACTAAGGTCAGGTGGCATGGTGCCAGGGTAAACCCTATGGGCTAGGCTTGTAAAAGCTCCAGGGCCATTACCCTAGTACACACACCTATGAACCTATAACAATAATGAACAATGAATCTGGAATTAGAAACTCATCTGATCACTAAAAAAGCTAGAATGCTGTTTATTTTCTAACAAGTATTGACATACTTTTTTGTAGATAGTGTTTAGAAGTCAGAAAGTGCTCATTGAATCATAGTGCTATTTTAACGCAAAGATATAGGAATGATTATATAACTGTAGTCCATATCAGCAGATCAATGACAGGCACTGAGAAATGATAACGTAGAATACATTGTTGACTTAGTCTAGGGTTTGAAACACTTAAATCCTTACTTATTTGGAATGCAAATCATGTTAATTACAGATTATAACAAGAATACGCTGTGTACAGTTACCCCAAATCTAACCCCAGCTGGAGAGACAATGACATTCAAATATTTAAATAAAAGAAATCACTTAAATAGTCTAATGTCTAGACATTCACATTATCACAGTGTGAAGTAAATAATTCCAGGCATGAAAAAACATCTGAAGAGTACATAAATCTGATTTTAATGTGCACTATTCCAAAAACACTGACCATGAAAGGAACAGTTGCAGACAAAAAGCGGCAAGCATTAAAGAATTTTGCTTAAACAATACTTGGCACAGTCTTAGTAAAGACATGTTAGATTGCATAATCCTTAGAAAAGTTTGCCACCTCTCATTTAAACACACAATACTTGATCATGCTGAATGCTTGCTGGGATGCATCAGATTATTTTTTTCTGAGAAACCAAAAATTAGAGCATTTGAGTAACTAAATTAGTATGATGTTGGTATCATGAAAGCCAACGTCTTATTCAGAGAATTGCATTTCCCCCAGATGTAGACATGGGTAGAAATAATGCTGCATGACCACATTCCTTGTGAAGGCAATACATAAAGAACAACAACCATTCCTTGGAAAATGCTGGATTTGTCTCAGAAAGACATAGTCTGAAATTAGAATGGATTATTATGGTTCACTATTGTGAACATTATTTGGTTATTGTAGGAGACTACAGCAGATTTTCGTTATAATAGTCCATGTCTATTGTTATAACTCAGCTATGTTGGTGATGGACACCTCGTTGAGGGTAAAATTTGGTCATGGTATACAGTTTGACATTTTGGTTATCTCAAAGAGGTTCTGAGAAATCATCATGTGACTGAGGAAGGAGAAGAGAGATTTTTGCACATGCTAAGTATGGAGAAATGATAATTGTGACTGTGGACATTAAGAAAAAGAAAAAACATGTTAAGGAAATCCTGATTACATATGATCCAGGACTGCTTTGAGGACACAGTGCCTGAAGCAGCTGATAAGACACTATCTATTTCTGTAGATACTGTCACATCAGTAATTAACATTTTCACTGTGGTGATACTGGAGTGACTGAGATAATGTTGCATATTGTTGTGTTATCATGGTTAATGCATATTTTCAATGCTGTCTTAAAGCCAGGACAGAATTCATTTCTGGGTTTTGCAAGTGAAATAAGTAATACTTCCATCTTTTCAAATATAAAATGGATTTTCCATTCTGAATCTTGATGTTGCATACAGTACAGTACAGTATTATTTTCCAGTTTTCATGCTCATTATTGCATTTCAAAATCTGTGACTCAAAATGTGTTCGCTATAGTCACAGTATCCTTGAGGAAAGCTAGAATGTCAGCATTAATACATTTGAGCTGCAGTTCATTGTGGGTGAAATTGCAGAAATGTTAGAAAAGTTCTGGCTCATGCCACAAGTGAGGAAGTGATAAAGGAGTTAATACTTTTAAAAATGAGAGCAAGGATAGAGTCAGTCCTTAGAGGAAGGTTTCAGGCATACTGTGAGCCTTTGAAATTGTTTCCATATGTAAATGGTTTGAAAGGTTTCAGTTTGTATTATACATCTATTATTCCTTTTTATTCAGTGTAATTAATTTATTAGTAATTTTGTTGGATCATTCTTCTTAGGATTCCACTGAAAAGTGGTCTTAAGTAGTCCAGATTCACTATCACAGTTAAGTAAAATAAATAAATAAATGCATAAATTGAAGCATAGGGTGAAAGGCTGTTATTGTACTGACTTGCATGATTCATTGGTAATAATCATGTGTAGTTTCAAAAATAATCAGGTCACATTACAAGATGATTAGTAAGACAAGCTAACGTGATGCTAGGTAAGGCACTAGATGTGTTTGGAACAAATGAGCTTTTGACTATTCAGCTTAGAAGTATGCAACTGTAGACACTACAGTCATTACAAGCAGTGAGTCTACAGACATGAGGAAGAGCACTGTGGAACTAGTACAGTTATTTGTATGCCATAGCCATTTTGCAAAGATGTGTAAAATTGTAAAAAGTCTGAGGATCAAGATTTGCATGTACAAGAAGCAGTAGAACAGAAAAAATGAAGTGTTTATGGCCACATAAGTTTAATGTGACTCGTGTACAGAAATAATCACTTTTGCATCTAGTGATGATTTATTGGTTAGAAAAGATTTTGATTTGTGGTAAGCTTATTAATTTAAGCTTGCAGCGTATGCAAAATGCAGCACATTGTCAATAATTATAGTTAAATCACTGAATCTGTCTAATAGTGTGTAGATAGCTTTGTTCAATCTTTTAATTTAGTCTGGTTCCACACTTAAGTCACTGACTCAGGTTTGGTTTTGCTTGACTGAGTGCAGGTATAGAAAATGGATGTACATGTCCCAGGAAGTGTCTTCACAGAAACATCTAAAGCATCAAACTATTCTGAGTTGTAATGTTTCTGAGAGTCTTGGTGTTCATAGGTAGGTACTAGGCTATCGGCCTAAGGGCCCATACAAGCCTAGCCAAAAAATGTACCCTGGCTTTCGCCACCCAAGAAAATTATTTTCCTGTGCCCCTGTTGAGCAGAGCCACAGAAGTGATCCCCGGGGTGAATTTCCCATTTCCTATCCAATCATCAAGATTTTTCTTGAAGAGTGCTAATGAAGAGCTCTGTTTGACATAGATAGGTAGTCTGTTCAAGAGTATGGGAAGTCTCTGGCCCATACAAGCCTAGCCAAAAAATATACCCTGGCTTTCGCCACCCAAGAAAATTATTTTCCTGTGCCCCTGTCGAGCAGAGCCACAGAAGTGATCCCCAGGGTGAATTTCCTATTACCCATCCAATCATCAAGATTTTTCTTGAAGAGTGCTAATGAAGAGCTCTGATTAACATAGATAGGTAGTCTGTTCCAGAGTATGGGAAGTCTCTGGGACAGGAATCTATCCCTCCAGCATGTTCTGTTTATTGTGGTGACAAGGTTTATGTCCCTAGAGCGTGTAGCTCAGAGGGATTGGGATTTCTTTAAGTGAAGCATGTCCAACAGCTCTGGGTTTGACATAGCTTTGTATGTTAGGCAGAGATTACCTCTGAGTAGGCGATATGTGACGGAGTAAAGCTGGAGTTTTTTGAGACGGTCTGCGTAGGGCATCTGTTTGAGGCCAGTAATCCTCTTTGTGAGGTATTTCTGTGGCCTTTCCAGTTGTTGTAGATGTCTTGTGAGGTACATACCAAAAGGGGCATTGTACTCTATAATGGGTCTAATGAGTGATGAGTAGAGGGGAACAATGACCTCTTTTTTTCTGGGTGAGAAACCTTTTGTGATGAGGTGAGCCACGTAGAAGGATTTCCTGACCACTGTGGCGATGTGAATATCAAAGGAGAGACTACTGTCCACCTGTATCCCAAGGTCTCATCACATTTTCGGCATTAAGTAGACTACCAGCTATGTGGTAGTTCATGGGTACAGAGTTTTTACCATTGGGGATGACAATACACTTTTTGGTATTGAGCTTCAGGCCATGGCTTTGACACCAGGTATCTGTCTCAGTGAGGCCCTCTTGTAGTATGTCCACATCGTTAGGAGTTTTGATTATGGCTCCTAGTTTGCAGTCATCTGCAAACTTTGTTAGCCAAAGACCTTCTGTGTTAGCCTGTACTTCAGAGAAGTAGATACCAAACAGGAGAGGACCCAGGACTGAACCCTGTGGTACTCCACTTATCACTGGTCTGAAGTCAGATTTGGAGTCCACTACTTTCACAGTGTGGGTTCTGTCCATGAGCCAGTTGGCACCCCATCTTGTGACATAGGAATTTATACCTAGTTTAGTGAGCTTATCTATACTCCAGAGTGGGAGATCGTGTTGAAAGCCTTGGCGAGATCTAGATAAGCTGTGCGAACCACTTTACCCTCATCAATGGCTTTGGTGACTGCTTCAAAGAAGTCAATCAGGTTTAGAACTGGGTAGGGTCCAGAGTTTGGAGATTACCAATGTCTTTGTTTATGAGTTCCATGATGATATGTTTCGTTGCCTTGCAGAACAGGCTCGTCAGGCTAATGGGGCAGTAGTTCCCGGGGTCTGTCGTGGCTCCCCCTTTCTGGAGTGGGATAACCGTCATGGTGTGCCATTCAGTGGGCACAAAGCCTGAGGTGAGGCTATGATTGAACATGGTACTTAGGTAGGGTGCCAGTTCATTCTATAGTTCGTGTAGAATGCAGCCTGGGATATTATCAGGTCCCATGGATGCTGTGTTCTTGGCTTTGGAGAGTGTGTTTTTTTACTTGTGCAGCCGTGTTTACAGGAACTTTGCATTCTTCCAGTATAGAGATGGGCCCTTTAGGGGGTGAGGGGGGGGGGGGTAAAGTTGGCACTGATCTGCCAGGGTGTTGGCAATATCAGTTGGTTCTGTATATTTAGTGCCATTGTGCTGTAACTCAGAGCAGATCTGAGTGTTACCATTGAGATTCTTGACATAGCTATAGAATGCTTTGTGGTTGTCTTTAGAGTCAGTGGCAATTTTGTTTTTGCAACTAGCTGTGGAGAATTTTATGAGGGATCTCACCTTCTTACTGAGGTTGTCCAGGGAGTTCCTCCAGTCATGGGATTTTACTCTTTTTTGCAACAGTTTCTTTCTTCTGTTGTAGAGTTTGTTTACGGAAGAGGACCACCAGATTGGCTTCATTTTTTTGGAGGATATCATCTTGGTTCTATTAGGGATAGCATGATCCATGCACTTGTGTAAGTGCTTATAAAGTGCATTTGTGTAGGATTCAGCAGTCGTACCTCTATTGTTCATCTGCATGGGTGTCATAAAGTTTACCACTTCTGTCTTAAGAAGTGTGAAGTTGGTTTTGGAGAATTTTTTTACGGTGATGTCCCTAATGGGAGGTGGGGGCAGGATGTGGATGTCTAGGGTGATTAGCTTGTGGTTGGATCTGACCAGCAAGGAATTGACCTCTGGTGTGGAACACTGGTTGCCCATGCTGGTAATGACCAGGTCTAGGATATTGCTGCCCCTGGTGGGGGTGTGAATAGGTTGATCCAAGGTGTTGGAATTTATGAATTCCAGAAAACGTTGAGCAAAAGAGTTGTACATGAGTAGTTTTCCCAGTTAATGGTGGGGTAGTTGAAATCACCCATTATTAGGGTGTTGGGTTGTACCTTAATACTTTCCAGTGTATCAAGAAATGAGGAGTGGGAATCCTGGGGCATGATGGGGGGTCTGTAGCAAGCTACAATTTGGATTGCGGTCTTGCCTAGAGTTAGTTGCACTTGGATAATCTCGGATGAATTATGCTGTGCAACTAGCCTGGAGGTGTAGATATCCTTAATGAATATGGACACGCCTCCACCTGTAGTGCTTCTTTCCGGGTTAGGTGGCTGAAAGGTGTGGTATGAATTATAGCCTGGTAATGCAGGGGTGCTCTCTGGAGCTTTCAAAGAGTTCTCTGTCACTGCACAGATGTCGATGTTCTCCATTTTAAGGAGTGCCTCGAGTGAGTGCATTTTGAGGTTTAGACTTCTAGCACTGAGTAGCATTACCGTCAGATTTTGCTTGCTTGTATCTGTTACGGTGGTGAATTTGTCATTTGAACATTGCCTAAAAAAGGCACTATAGGGGTGGCAAGAGCCTTAGCCAGTATCCGGAATCCCAAGGGTGTTAGGTGCAGGCCATCTCTGGCAAAGCATCATGGTCTGTCGATCATGTCGTCCCAGGCAGACAAATACTGGATCCCCTTAGAATGACACCAGAAGCTTAGCCAATTGTTGAAATCAATAATTTTATCCTTGTACTGTGGTATAATTCTGGGTGATGGCAGGATGCTACTCAGGACTAGGGTCATACCTGCCTTGGCTACAAGTTTGGAGAGCTCCTCAGTGTCTCTTTTCATGAAGTCCAGGGAACTACGTCAAAGGTCATTCACACCAACATGGACAATGACAGTGTCATATTTGAACTTGTGGAGTGACCTGAGTGCGTGCAGGATCCTGGCACCTGACAGGCAGCTGACAGTAACTTTCTCCTTGTTTAGCCTGGTGAGTGGAACATCGGGGTGCCTGACTATAGAGTCACCTATGACTAGAGTATTGGGTACGTTGTTGTGCCTTATGGGCTGTGGTCGAGTGGCACACTGAGTTTGTGGGCTATGTGTCATTTGGGTTGTGTTGGGGAGTGCAGTTTGCTTGCGTTTCTGCTTTGGATGTCCCTGATGCTTGGGCAGGTTTTTATTGAGAGCCTCCGTGAATGTAGGTGTGTGTTTCTATGTGTGTGTTTTGGTGGTGTAGGTTTTGAGGGACTATGTGATGAGTGTGGTGTGGTGCAAGTGTTTACCTTCTCCTCTTGACTGTCCAGTCCAGTCTTGGGTGAAGAGAGCTTAGCTTCCAGTTTGGCTATATAAGTGCCCCAAGATGCCCAGATTCATCAGGTAGACAGGAGAAATCACAAGGAGCTGACCCTTAGACATGCCTGGATAGGTGCTTATTTATTAAGTACTAAAAACTGCTTTCCTCTAGACAAGTGAGGAAAGTTGAGTGCTGTAATTTGCAGCTTATTTAGTGCTTACAACAAGTTCTGAACAAGTGCTGAGTTCAAAGATGTTGTCCAAGTTGTAAAAAATATAAGAAAATGTGACAGGTCACAATACTCAGATTGCTGTTTTCCAGTTCTACAGTGCAGAAGTATACATTTGTAAACTGTATGACTTCACTAGCACAGTGTCTACGGAAATATGTCTTGAAGCTAAACTACCTAACTCATATTCCTTCTAACCTTGAAGAAAAAAGTACTGTAGTGTGACTACTGAAAGATGGTGCATTAGAAATTTTACTGTCGCAGTTTGTCAAAGAACCTTACTGAGGTGCAAAATGGGGGAGGGTGGCAAAAAAACAGTTTACCCTCTGTAGTAGTAACAGCTCAAGTGGAACAGCAGTGGTTGTATTATGTGCACAGCCCAGGCAGTGCAGATGTGCAGAAGCAGCAGTGTCTAATTAAACAATCTGATCAGGAAGGTATCCAATTGGTTAGGTACCAAGGTTTGAATGTGTTACCTCAAGAGTCTGAGCTAGAGAGAGCACTATCTCCTTATTGTGAAAAAGGCTCACATAGTGTTTCTAAGTATAAGGTCAAGATGTGAACAGTGCAAATGTCGTGTGCAAGTGCGATGATGGTATGACCGCTTGCTCAGCTTTGTTGTGCTTCCTTAACCCAGTGTGAATACACATTCAGGACACACAGTCTTGATCAGTGGGATTAGTAGTTAGGTCTGTGTTTCTTTGCCATAAGGCACCTTCATCATTGCATTTTATTAAAAATTGTTGAATAAATTTATGCACTTCATGTTTAATGCCATCTTGTTTAATTGATATATGCCTTTTACATATATATATATATATATATATATATATATATATATATATATATATATATATATATTATAGGTCATTGAGGACCAAGGCAAATAAATCTAGTGTTGGTACTACTTTTGGAGTGGTTTGAGTAAATCTAGTTTGTTCTGTTGAGGTCTTCATCGTAGAAGCCTTACTGGAGCACAGAGATAAATAAATCATTGACACTTTGACTGTTTCCAGGAAAATAGGATACAGCACTTTTCTTAATGTTAACATTCCCGAATGATGTGTAATGTCTCCTTAACTGTCTGGTCATGCATAACCTAGTTTCTCCAACATAAGTAATAGAACATGTCCCGTGGTATACGATATTGGTAGATGTACATGAGTACCCCTTGGTGAACTCAAGATCCCTGAATCTGGCTAACATTGGAAGTAAATGTAATGTGCGGGTGTAGCAGGGAGTTATATTGTGAGATTTGGCAATGAGTTGGGAGATGTTGCTGTAGGTATGAGCAGGCTATTTGGATCAAAAATGACATTGGTAGGATGGATAGCTGTAACAGGAAATGAGTGGCTATGGGAAGGAAGGATTGGCATTAGGGTCAGCCTATAAATTAAAAATGTTAGTAATGATGGCGATGTTAAGTGATATTGTGGTTAAGCAGAGGCCCAGGTAGGACATGTTTTAGCTGGGGGCAATGACATTCTTTTGTATTTTAAGGTGATGAGACATGCAGCTGACTTAGAGTGCTATGTTTGCTGTGCTTTGGGGATATCACCTGCAGATGTGAAAGGAATGTGTAAGTTGTGCCTCCTTCTGAAATCACATCTTCAGTGCATAACATGTCAAAGAAATTGAGTATGGAAGATAGTGTGCCAATATACTGGATAGTGGTATGAGCCTTTGTAAATACTTAGAAGAATTACTAGCATTACAACAGGTGGTGGTATATGCAAAGACTGCTCTATTTAAAGCATGTAAAGTTCTGCACACCCTGTAAACAAGAAAAAGAATTGCTCTTCTTCACATTTTGGCAAACTCAGGACCTATCTCAGTTTTCACAGTGACCTCCACTGTCTTGTTAATACATTGAAATGAAAAGTAGTTTGTAGGATAAAAAGTTTTACCATGTAAGGGTGTATAGTAGGTTGCTGGTATTTCCATTTGTCCAAGAATAATGCAGTTTTTTGACCCATTATTGTGTGGATCATCATATTCAGTGAACGGATGTCTGAGGTGAAGATGAATTAATGTTATACACTAATATTAACCTTTTAAATAATCATAGAACACAATTGGCATGTCCAGTGTAAGAAGGAAAAGACTCCACCAGTAGCCTTATCAGGGTTTACTATCAAAATTGTGAATGGAGATGCTCCACAGATGGAAAACTCGAAAAAATGGATGTTCAAATTTCCATCTTGCTGACCATCTCTGTGTTTGAAAGTTCATATCAGCAAATGCACTGTGCATTCGCTGATATGAATACGAAGTACTGTACAGAGACCACGGTACAGTGCAGTTTCGTAAATTCATCCCTTTCCTCACTGTAGTGCATTCTCAGAGTTGGAATATGTAGTTAGCAGGGGTGTGTGGGGGGCAGGAGTTTGAGTTACCTGAGCTCCTATACAGATGTCATGTGATCTGTTCGGTGACCATGTCGAATCTGCTGAATTTGTTCAGCTGATTCGACATTGTGCTGTATTATAGATTTTGACTTTCGTTTTTTTCCCTCTGTGTTTGACTGGAATTTATTTTTTCGTTCGACATTTTGATAGTAAACCCCTTATCAGGTTATCCAGAAAACTATGTGTGCAACATAAGCAGGTAGATGTAATTAGGTGACTAGGGGTCCTGTTTGTTGAATAGTAGGTAAAACTAGGAGGCCCAATGCTGACAGCATTTTTGCAGTTTCAGGAAGTTCATTATTCATAACAGAAGAGGTGTTGCTTGACATAACCTTAGTGCAGAAGATGACAGCAGGGTCTTATGAGAGAACAGTGTAAAATGTGGCATTGGATACTTGTGGTTTCTGTGTTATTTAGATCCTTCCATCAAAACACACTCTCTCTGTTTAATGATAATGCCGCTCTTGTTTTACCCTGATTACCATCCGTATGACTTGACTAGTGGCTCATGTGCTGACAGAGCCAGAAGTGTGATTAGGAATGAGCAGGTAACACTGACTCCACCTTTCTTTGATGTGGAGGGTGTGTGTGAGATGGGTCCTGGTTGGCCAATGGTCCAGTGCAAATAGAAATTTATACAGTGGTCATTAACCATCAGCATGGGCTAACTCTGTGCCATTTCAGTTGACTTATTTCTAATTGTACACCATCTACTAAGCATTTGCAACATACACAATGAGCACTCCAAAGATACCTGATTAGATACTGCAATAAGATGCATCCTTGCTGCTTTATCAACAGAAGCATGTTAGGTATTCATGTATACTTTTATCTGTCTGCCATCTTAAATATTATCTACATGAATAAAATGTGTGTGTGTGTATATATATATATATATATATATATATATATATATACATATATATACATATATAAATATTGTGTTCCTTCAGAATTAATATCTTAAGAAGCTGTTAAACCTATCAGTGTAGTGTAATTACCTGGATATTGCTAAGAATGGAATAGTATATGCTCCTGAGTCCACTGTGGAATAATTGTTATTGTATGCCAGTTTCTCAAAGATAAAGATACAGCTATAAGTTCTTAGAATGCAGCCATTTCACAAAGGTCCTTCTATATTGTATATGGAAGCAAGTAGATGCCATATTTTACAATAATGTTTACTACAGTATAACCTTTTGCCCCATATGCTTGTTTCTTCTACCAGTGTATCTTAGTCTAAAGCAACAGGTCATTGTATAGAAAGTAGAAGCCTCTCCCCTGTTTGCCTTGTGGATGCTATTGCCCATACCCAATATCCTTTAACCATTTTGTCAAATTCCATTTGTTCAGGTGCATCTCTTTAAACACTATGACTGCTACAGCCCATGTCTCAAGCATCCTTAAATAACAAAATATTCTATTCTCCCTTTTTTAACAAGATTACAAAGACCATTTGCATTCCATGTCACAAGACTCATCTCCTGTCAATAAGAAAGATTATCTATACCCATATCCTGAAAAAAAAACACCTTTATAAACTCACATAGTTAATATAGCCTCCATTTAAGAAAATCTTTACCATTTTGCAATGAAAATTTAGCTGAAAAGTAGGTCCTGTCATGAACCCAAAAACTCTAATAGGAATTAACAAGTCATTGATAGAACTCTTTGTTCAGATCAGTTAAGCACACATGGAAATAACCATAGCTGTCAAAGAAAATTGCATTTAGTTCACCTAGCCTGTCAAGAAGAATCCATACATCCATCTGTCCACAACCCCTTTTCCCATTTTTCCACATGAGGTTGGGGTGTCACTTCAACAGTAACAATCATCCAGAGCCAATGTTCACATTGCCAGATGGCTTTCATGCATGAAAAAATAATCCATAGGTAACTAAAACATGTTCTTGCTAGGAATCCAATATCATCCTTATAGTCACTCCCTTACCAAGACATTGCTTGGTGGTAGTGGAGTACCTAAGTTCATTTATGTTTTTAATTTGCAAGGTGGTACTTGCTAATGGCTAGGGGTCAACTTGTGTAAGAGGGTTTGAGCTAGCTTGTACAGCATATGTACCTAATGGCATTCATCCTCCTTTATGCCTCACCTATTTATACTAACCTCTGCAAATCTAACCTCAAGAAACTGTCTACTGCCTATAATAGTATCGCTAGATTTGCCTCTGGTTCTACTTATAGAACTCACATTGCAAAAACTTAAAGGAATTAGGATAGCTAGAATTTCAAAATCTGATCTTGTTCTATCAACTCTCTTTAGCCCAAAAAATTCTGTACAAGCCCACTAATACCCCTATGCTCACTTCCCTTATAACTCCATACTACAACCTCAAAAGCCTACGTTCCTCTAACAAACACATCATAGCAACTTGTAAAGCCAACAACTTGGCAGGTAACTCTTTGTTCTCTAACACTTTTGTTAAATTCTGGAACTCTCTTCCTGAAATCTGTCTTCCATCTCCTCTCCTCACTGCTTTAAAACCCAACTCAAAACTTTCCTTAGAACCCACTGCTTCTGCCCCTGCATAAACCCGGACTAACATTTCCATCTATTTCTACCACTTCCACCTTTTCTGCCTACTAATGTTTTTTTTAGTCCACAAGTAAATTGACTGTTGGTATGTTAATGTCCTAACATTTGCTCCTGACAGAACTTGACACTTTAAATGCTCATTAACTAAAATGTTACTCTCTGTAATTCTGTTTATAAATAAAAGTATTTTTGGTGCTTTTCTCCCAGGGCCTCCACTGAAAATGGACTCAATATCCAGTTGGACCAGCCCGGTCAACAAATGTAAAATAAAATAAATAAAATAAAATAAATTGTGGGTGCATCTGCCCCTGAGAAAAAGATAGTAAACTGATGAAGCCACCACAAGTCACCTGTCAGGAAAGTTCATTCCTAGATAACAGCTGCTGTAAGAATGTATCCATTATTCTTGTTATTTTTCCTTACAAGAGGACTGTAGTCTCTTTTTCCATATATTCCATACAAAATTACAATCCTGGTACTTAGTATTAGGCCTAAAATGAAAGTTTCAGATTACATGTTTAAAAGTCAGTGATCAGAGAAAGAGGGGCGGTAAGAAGGGAAGGATATGACTCCATTAATTTTACATTCCTTTTACTGGCTTCAGCATTAAAAACTGTCAACAAATAATGCTGAGGTATGAGGAGTGGAAAGAAGAGGGTACATCTAAATGCTAGCCATAAGTGCCTTGAAACAGGAAATTATGGAATTTCATGCTATTCAGTATTTACTTGTTGCGTAGTTATAGAACAGGAGTGAATACCTCTTGAGTCCTGTGTCAGGAGAAGGCAGTTAAATAACACCTGCTTGGCATTTATGACATTGGTAGCAGCAAAAGAGATTGTTAAACAGAGAAACTAAACTGAAGAAACTATTGGAAATGGATTCCAGAGAAGCTTGATTTTAATCAGACAGTATAAAGGAAACAAAGGCTTGCAGTGCAATTATATATTATCAAATAGCAGACACCAAACTAAAACAATGTTTAAAAAGGTCACACAGGAAAACCAATTGGTTTAAAACACAAAAAGAAAAATCTATCAAAGCTAGAATTTCCACTGCGTGATACCTTAAACCTCTTGAATCAGAGGCAACATGGGATATATGTAAATAATGACTATAATACTACAATGTCATAAAGACTATAATGACTACTGTAATAATAACTTAAATGATAAGTAAAAGAAAAAATCATGAACATTCAGAATTGCCATTTAGCTGAAGCACCTGATATCCTTAAAGGGTAATTTACATATGTCCCATGTTGCCTCTGATTCAAGAGGCTTAAGGTATCACACAGTAGAAATTCTAGTTTTGCTAGATTTTTCTTTGTGTGTTTTTAAACAATTGGTTTTCCTGTGTGACCTTCTTAAACATTGTTTTAGTTTGTTAGTTGGGATATTTTGTAGACACCCTTAGGTTTATGGATATCAGCTGGGTATGACAAAAGTCAAACATTCCTCTTATGATGTACTGATGATGTCATAAGAAGGCTGAAACATGCATGTTCACAGCTAGAGGGGTTTGGCTTTATTGGCCTGAAATTGTCCATAAAAAGACTTAAAAGAAAAAGTAAAAAGTCATGGGCATTCACAATTGCCATTTAGGTGAAACACCTTATATCCTTAAAGAGTAATTTACATATATCCCATGTTGCCTGTATTTCAAGAGGTTTAAGGTATCCCACAGTGGAAATTCTAGCTTTGCTTGATTTTTCTTTTTGTGTTTTTAAATAATAGGCACTAGAAAAAAATCACACGTAATGTAAGAGAAAACTGTTTTAGCACATGATTCCTTCAAGACTGAAAAAAAATAAACAACTGCTGATAGAGAAGTGCCATTAAATTACTATGCAGCAGCCATGTTTTTGAAGGGATTGCCATTATGGAATGGCCTGCCTCTGAAGCTGACACATTTTAATTCCTACAAAATTTTGACAAAAGTGGTTTATTTGTATTTTCTGATAAATGATGTGACAAAAGGAGGTACTGCTAGAACAGCTAGCTGGAATTTTGTAAATAATTATATGTCATTGGTAAATATCAAAATGATTTATATAAGATGCTTTTGTTACAAATGTATTAGAGCTGTATGTCATTTGTATGTCAAACTGCTTGTTCAGACGTGTGTGTGTTGAAAAGGTATTTGTAAAATGCTTGTGTTTAAAATTGATCCACAGTGCGCCCTACTGGAAGAAAGCAGAAATGTACATACACTAGTGTAACTGTTTAAATGTATATAGTTTAACAATGGAAACTGAAATACAGGAGGCTAACTTCAGTCCATCAAACTTCAGAAGAATAACTGAAATTAACTTACTTTATGGCTAGGCCATAAAAAATTGTATATTTCAGTTTTCAATGCAGCAAGAGAGACAATGTCTGTACTATGACACTTGCTGTATTGTAAGCATGAAGGAATGCAATTTCAGTATCTTCCAGAGATCTGAGGAGTAGTCCTTGTCTGTATATTTTTACAGGTAGATGGTAAATACTGCCTGCTTCATCAATGGTTGTTTTACCAGGGAACTCCAGTCAGATGGCTAGGAGTGATGTCATTCTGCAAGCTATCCCAGCAGTAATATTTTAGATGATATTTTGTGAAGTATGTTAGTGAAACAGAGCATTATGCATTCTGTCTTGGCCCTGACAACAACTAGGAGATCCATTCACCACTTCTGCCTTGCTCTATTAGTAAGTTCCTAGGTTGTAGTAATTCACTTAGAATATACTGAAGTTTTGTTTAGATAGTTTTCTTTATTTATTTGAGACTGTCCTGCAATGTTGTTTTAAATATTTCTTATGGTTTTGAACTCTGATGTCACTGTGAATATATATTTAGTATTGACTTGTTCATTTATTATTTATTGTTAAATATATATATAAACCTTTTATTGTGGCTGATCTGTGTAGAGATATTTAAGTTTTGAGAGTACTTGCATATTTATTGGGTGGCACTGTGTGGGCCACTTCTTATAGCCTTGCTCCTGATCAAACTACCATTTGTGTTAATATTAATATTACACAGTAAGATTGGACACCCTTTGTTAAGGGCCTGAAAGTAGCTGATAAGGAGTTGACTGTTGGCAGTGGAAACTACTTTATAGTTTTAGCAGAAGATGGCATAGCTAGTAAACCTGTGCCAGCCTTTCCCAGGTAGGTGTGTGTGTGTGTGTGTGTGTGTGTGTGTGTGTGTGTGTGTGTGTGTGTGTGTAAGTAAATCAAACCTCAAAGTGTGTGTGTCAGCCACTTGGGCAGGGACATGAAGCATTGGCTGGACAGAGAGGGATCTGGGGATCTTAGCTTGGTCACTCAGCTGAGATCTCAACTCCAAAGCTGTGCCAGTGGGGAGTCTTACTGGGGATCTGGAGGAAGAGTGAGAAACTATCCCCAGACTGACTGTGGTCTCTGTGTGCTCTTAAGGGAAATTGCACTTGATGCAGAGAGCTGCATCTGGAAATAGTGTGTGTGTACTTATCATTCCAATGAATGTCCCCCACTGTTGCCAGTGGTGAGGATTGAGGCTCCTTGATTACTTGTCCAGTGGTGAGTCATCACATATTGTTCTGAAAGTTACAGCAGTAAACTTCAGTAATTATGTTAATAATATGACATAAATCCAGAGCCCCAAAAGAAAGGCAGATGTGCGAATATAAAATTGACTCTTCTGGATTATATACTGTAGCATGTTACTTGGTCCAGTGACTGTATAATTTTTAATAAAATTTAAATAATTTCATTAGTAATGCATTGGAAGTGATGTTATGCCGAGGAGGAACCCTCCTGTGAAACACTGCAGTCATAAAATATCTATTACACCAGTGGAGGTCAGTGACTAGATATATCAGCTCAGGTGATAGAATTTTTTTTGTATAGAATAAATTCAGATTTATTTCATTGTGTTGTCCCATAAAACAGCATGTCCTAGATTTTATCAACAGTCACATGACAATAGATAATGAGCCACCAGAGTGTCTCCTCTTGAATATTTGCACATACCCAGCCCAGCAGCTAGGTCAATACCATTTCAGTAATGTTCACTGCCTAAAATATTTAATATGACTTTGAGTTGTTTCAGCCCTGTCCCCACTAGATAAGGTCCTCTTCCACAGCTAGCATCCCCATCTACCTGAACTTAATATTGTTTATAAGGCCCAGAGTTTGCAGTCTTGTGAGTGAGTGAATGAGTGAGTGAGTCCAGAAATGGGAGATGAACTTCAAAGCAGTGAAAAGAGAGCAGTTATCTCTCTCCCTATTAGTTCATTAAAAAGAAGCCATGCTACTCACAGATATTGTCGTAGGTAGTGGAATGAACCTCATTAATGTAACTATTTATAATCTCACTTCAGAAGTTTTAATGCATAATGTGATGCCGTTTGCTTATTTCTTGATTTGCTCTTCTCAAAGTGTAGAGGAAAGAAAACAGCACAGAAATGTAGAAGATGCAGTAAATTGAAAACCCTGCATACAAGATAAATGCTGCTCACAAGCAGGTTATGGTACAGTAAATTCTTCTCCAGTGGAGATCATGGGAACATACAATGAACTGTAAACAGAAAGGAAGATGTTTGAGATTCCCAGCAAAAACTCTGACACAAGTATAAAAATAGTCTGATGAGTGACATTTTGTTTATCTGTTTCCCAGTTTGTACATTCTTTAGTGGACATATTTCGTGTTGTGAAATTTGCTTATATCCTTACTCTGTTTTAGTAACTGGCATGGTTGAATGAAACAACATGCCATCCGTAGTGTGGCTAAGTAGTATATTTGCATTTTCTGCATGTATTTGTAAGTCATTACATTTAAAGATTACTTAAGTAATTGTCAATGTGTATCATTCTATTTCTCTAAGTGGACTTCACTACAGACTTAATACCAATTATACAGTAGTGGCTCATTAGTATTCAAAAATTAGCATGCTGATTGGACAGCCCAACTAGTGTGCCTATTGAAAATCGAGCTTATAACAGTAGAAAAAAAGTCTGGCTGCAGAACTAACATTGGGCAGCCAGACTTTGATAGGTGCTTAGGAAATGGAGCAGAATACAAGAAAAATCGGGTACATTTTGCAAAACTAAAGAAACAGAAATGTACCTGATTTTCCTTGCATTTCTGTGATCTCTCTACTAAAATCTCAGCAGTCATACTTATCAGCTGTTCAGATTTTCACAGAATGTCCAGATATTTGTCTCATAGTTATAGTTTTGCTCTTTCCTTATAAAAATGTAGTTTTCTGGCAAGCCACTGGGGATATCAGAGGAAAAAAAAAATTGCGCTGTGCATCATAACACGTGTGCTTTACTGTTCTCCTTTTTTGGTGGTATACATTACCATAAAGCATAAAATAATTATGCTCTAGAAATCTGTCAGCAGCATTTCATACAGCTGAAGTCTAGATAGTAGACCAGCAGTGAAAGGATAAAATATTTTTTGGTAAGATTGTTTGTTTATTTTTGTGATCAGGAGATGCAGTCGTCCAGCCTACTTTTTTGAAATGTAGTATATATGTATATGTATATGTATATGTTTCAGAGTTAGCCACGTGTAAAAACTGTATGTTCCTTTTGAAAGGTTTTTGTAGTATCATTTGATACATTATGATTTTCCCAGCAATCCATAAAGAAAATGATATGAAGGAATTGCATGATCTATACTTCAGATTTTGAGTATATGTTGAATTATGACATTATCAGTCTACTTTATCATGTAACTTGCCTTATATTCTAGTACTTTTTAAAATTGTTTTAATCTACGATTATTTGTGAAAATCAAATTTTATTTACCTACCTCTCTATAGATATTATGAATTAATTTTAGATTAGTTTGAAAACCAGTTTTAAACCCCCTAAAAGCAATCTGTGTAAATGTTGAAGTGCTAGTATTGTCATAAGATGACCTTTGAAACAATTAAGTGATGCATTTGTTCCTCTACATTCACTTATGGTCATGATAGTAGGAATGCTACAGTATTTTTGGGTTGAAGGTACACAGTAGTGTGACAGTAAGAAAATGATGTACACCGTGGACAAAACCTTTAATGTGAGTAGCTCAGGATTTTCTGTGCTACATGCAAATATCATGTGGCCCTTTGTGCAACACTTGGGAGATTTTTCTGCACAAAGTATGCAAAGAAAGCCTTTATCCACAAATTTTGACAAAATTATTTACTTTTTCATTAGTGATTTTTAAACACTGGTAACCTTTTGCATAAGAGTCCTTCCAATCTTATATCTAACTCATGGATTTTTACATCAAACTATTTTGTATATAACATATTCATATATTCTGTTTGTGTAAAGTTTATAAAACATTTTCTACATAATACCTCATGTCATCACCAAAGAACAGTCTCCGCCATATAACAATCTTATCATTACATCTTTAAGGAGCTATAGTATGCACATATTTTTCTTTCCACAGTATAACATAATCTAGCCTTAGATCTTTGTGCACATGATTTTCTTTCATTTTGGCTCAGTTGGAGACAGTAACCACTGTTCATTTTTTTCTGCTGGTGTCCATTCCTCAAGGTCTTGCATAAAAGGTGCTAAATTGCCTGCTTAATAGTGTTATTGGATAAGGTAGTTCCTTATTCCACTTGTCAAATATTCTCTAGTTGTACTACTACTCGTTGTTCTAACAGCTGCAACATCTATCACTGATGTCCGTTATGCCTTGGAGATTATATTGATATGACTGGAGTTACTTCATTTATGCCTTGGAGATGATATTGATATGACTGGAGCTACTTCATTTATGTCTTGGAGATGATATTGATATGACTGGAGTTACTTCATTTATGCCTTGGAGATGATATTGATATGACTGGAGCTACTTCATTTATGCCTTGGAGATGATATTGATATGACTGGAGTTACTTCATTTATGCCTTGGAGATGATATTGATATGACTGGAGCTACTTCATTTATGCCTTGGAGATGATATTGATATGACTGGAGTTACTTCATTTATGCCTTGGAGATGATATTGATATGACTGGAGTTACTTCATTAATGCCTTGGAGATGATATTGATATGACTGGAGTTACTTCATTTATGCCTTGGAGATGATATTGATAACTTCATTTATGCCTTGGAGATGATATTGATATGACTGGAGTTACTTCATTTATAAAAGTAGTAAATGAAACATTCCTGCTTTCTTCTAACACTGAATGTTGACAAGAACATTGCAGACATGGACGTTGCCATTTACTAATCTGTTCTTTCTGGCAATGTAAGGTATTTCACAAATTACTGTTTTCTAATTTACAAACTCATGCTGAGTCATTTGTTCAGATGCATTGTGCTTTCTTAAAGAAAACTGTTATTCTTGTAACTCGCTTTTAATTTTTACATGCTTATCAGTACTCTGTACAAATCTATCCATCCATCCACAACTACTTTTTCAAATTTTCTTCATGGGGTCAAGATGTTACTTCAATAGTGGCAATCATTTAGAGCCGAGGTTAATGCCAACTGGTGGCTAGCCATACCACAGTTCTTCCATCCCATTCACATGCATGCACAGTCACACAAATGGCCAATTTAGTGTGTCCAATCCACCTAATCCATGTACTTGGAGTGTGGGAGAAAACAGGTGTACCTGGAGAAACTCCACATGAACACAGGAAGTTCATGCAGACTCCACACAGAAGGAAACCCAGCTGAGAATCAAACTGGAGATCCTCTTGGTGTGATGCAGCAACACTATCTGCCGTGCCACTGGAGAGACATATTTGGATGTATGTATGTCTAGGACAATATTCAGCATTTCTGCTGAAAATCTGATCACAAATTTAGACTGCCTTGTTTGAATTCCTTCATTTCTTTAGAAAAGGATACTATAGGAATTTATATTTGTCAACCACCTTTGGAGAGTGAGTTAGGAGCTTATTGAAATTTCCTGTTTGCCTCATGCCTGTCAGACACCTTGTGTGTGTGTGTGTGTGTGTGTGTGTGTGTGTGTGTGTGTGTGTGTGTGTGTGTGTGTGTGTGTGTACTTGAACCTCCTAACCATTGTCTGATACCAGTAAGTCACCTTGTGGGAGACATTGAGTATATTGAACCTGCTATAATGCCCAGCTTTCGCCTGCTGCATATAGGCAACAGAGGAATGAATGTTGGAATGTGGTCTGATTGTTTTTCAGTGTTCAGGAGTTCAAAAAATGTATTTTTCTCCATTAATGTTTTGCATACCATGATACTATAAAATACCTTAGAATTATGCTAGACAATTGGTTATAATTTCAGTCATTTTACTCGCACTATCCAAAATGCAAATCCAATGAATGGCATCCTCAACATACAATCTTTCCTAAGTCTTTACTCTGAGTAGAACATCATTGCTGTACTCATTATTTCTATGTTAATTATTTGGTTATTCTTACATAGCAGTCTTGGGAAGGGACTGATCGCAAACCAGAATCGACCTACTAGATTGTAGCTTGATTCATTTCTAGCAACTTAAAACACCTCACTGACCCTGCTAACATAAAGTGGGATGGGCTGAACTCCAGAACTTAACACTATACCACCTGCTTTTATAGTGTCATATGTTCATAGGTGCATACTAGGCTAGCTGCCTTTTGTGGACCATTTTATGCCTAGCCAATTTCCCTTTAGGTGCTTTAAATAACCTTTCCTATTTGGTTAGAGATTGGCCTTAACCATCCCATAATAATTGTGTACTACTCCCAATGAGAATAAATGGAATGATAACATAGATAATTTGGGGGGTGTCAAGCATGCGATAAAGTATTTAGGAGCTGCCTCTGTCATTTAGTAGTAAAGGGGTAGTCCTCGGGTCAGTTTTCTGTTTCCCATACATACATACAAGTTGCACTTGAATATAGACAGGGATAGGTTCATAGGTTCATACTAGGCTATCTGCCCTAGGGCATTTATAAGCCTAGCCAGAATGTGTTTGGCTTTTGCCACCCATTTTAAATTTATTTGCTATGCCCTTTTTCGAGGTTAGTATACTCTGCCTCTGTCTAACAGTGACACAGAAGTGATACCCGGGGTAAACCTACGATCTCCCATCCACTCATCAAGATTCCTCTTGAAGAGAGTCAATGAGGGACTCTGCCTAACCTGGACTGGGATTTTATTCCAGAGTGAAGGGAGCCTCTGGGCTATGAATCTGTCCCTCTAGCATGTCCTATTTATTTCAGTGCTGAGGTTCAAGTCTCTCGAGCGCGTAGCTCGATGGGATTTGGATTTTCTGAGGTGCAGCATGTCCATTAATTCCGGGTTGGACATGGCTTTATACGTCAGGCACAGACCGCCTCTGAACAGGTGGTATGCCACTGAGTAGAGCTGGAGTTTCTTTAACCGGGCAGCATATGGCATCTGTTTGAGCCCTTTGATCCTCTTGGTGAGGTACTTTTGGGGTCTTTCCAGTTGCTGCAGGTGTCTGGTATGGTACATCCCAAAAGGGGCATTGTACTCAATTATGGGCCTGATGAGGGATGAGTAAAGAGGCATGATGACCTCCCCTGATCTAGATGTGAATCCCTTCATGATTAGGTGGGCTATATAAAATGTTTTTCTAACCACTTTGGCCACGTGGTTGTCAAATGAGAGATTGCTATCAACTTGGGTCTCCAGGTCCCTAATTACTTCTTCTGTACTTAATGGATTACCACCTATGTGGTAATTTGTGGGCACTTTGTTTTTGCCAAAGGGGATGACTATACACTTTTTGGCATTTAGCTTGAGGCCATGGCTCTGGCACCAGTTGTCTGTTTCTATGAGGCCCTTTTGGAGGATGCTTGTGTCGGCTGGAGAGTCGATTATGGTGCCCAGTTTGCAGTCGTCTGCGAACTTGGTCAGCCACAGTCCTTCTGTGTTGGCCTGTACCTCCGAGAAATATATACCGAACAAGAGAGGTCCCAGGACTGAGCCTTGTGGGACACCACTTGTAACTGGTTTGGAGTCTGACATGGCTCCAGCAATTCTAACCATGTGGGTTCTGTCCTTGAGCCAGTTTGCAATCCATCTAGTGACCTAGGGGTTTATATTTAAGCTGGTTAGCTTATCTATAATGCCCGAGTGGGGTATTGTATCGAAGGCTTTTGCGAGGTCCAGGTAGGCTGTGTGGACCACCTTCCCCTTGTCAATGGCCTTGATGACTGTTTCAAAGAAATCAACCAGGTTTAAGAGGCAGGATCTGCCCTTAACAAAGCCGAACTGGGTAGGATCCAGTGTCTGTAGGTCCCCAATATCTTCATTTATGAGGTCCATGATGATCTTTTCCATAGCTTTGCAGACCAAGCTAGTCAGGCTTATGGGGCGATAGTTTCCAGGATCCGTTGAGGCACCACCTTTATGGAGAGGGACCACTGTTGCTGTACGCCACTCTTTGGGCACATATCCTGTAGTAAGGCTGAGATTGAACAGTAGTTTTATGTTTGGGTTTAGCTCTTCTTGGAGTTCATGTAGGACGCAGCCTGGGACACCGTCTGGTCCCATTGATGCTGTGTTTTTGCTTTGGAGAGGCGGCTCTTACCTGAGCACCTGAGATGTCAGGGGCGCAGCACTCTGCTGGGATAGATATTTGCCCTTTTGGTGGGGGGCAAGTTTGCGCTGAACCTGTCAGCTAGGATGTTGGCAATGTCTGTGGGTTCAGTGTATTTTTTGTCATTTTGGACTAATTCTGAGCATATTTGGGAATTACCACCCAGGTTCCTAACATAACTAAAGAAAGCCTTGTGATTATCCTTAGTGTCCTGTGCAATTTTTCTCTCGAAGCTGGCCTTAGACAATTTTATGAGTGCCCGTAGTTTTTTGCTAATACTGATCAGTGATGCCTTCCCTTTTTGGGATTTTGCTCTATCATTTAGTAGCTTCCTCCTTCTATTGTATAGTTTGTTTATGGCTGGGTTCCACCAGACAGGACGTCTGCCTTTGGAGGATTGGGTCTTGGTTTTATTAGGGATCGCATGATCCATGCATTCCTGAAGGTGTTCATAGAATGCGTTTATAAAGGATTCTGAAGTCTGGGCCGTATTTTCCACAGGCCCGGGGGCTTTGAAGGATTCCACCTCGGTTTTGAGGAGTGTGAAATTTGCTTTAGAGAAGTTTTTCACTGTGGTTTTCAGGGCAGGGGGTGGGGTCGGGATGTGAATATCCAGTGAGATTAGTTTATGGCCTGATCTTACCAGTGAGGGATACACTTCTGGTCTGGAGCATAGAGTCCCCATGTTGGTGATGATCAGGTCCAGTATGTTTTCCCCTCTTGTGGGAGTGGATGAGTTTTATTTTATGGAGATCATCAGTCTGCTCTAGAGTAGCAGTATCCTCAGTGAGATATACCTGTTCTGCCAAACCATTCTGCAGTGTGGCAGAAGAGGTTTGGATCCCTAGATTAAGTATTTCTGATATCATTTGACTTGCAAATGTGCAATAAATTCATCAGTATTGGGTTGGAGGATGCCTTGTATGCTAGATACAGGTCACCTGTTAGCAGTCTATAGGACACCAAGTACAGTGACAGGGCTTTGAATTGGTTCATGTAGGACATATTGTTTAGGCCTTGCATCCTTTTAGTAAGGTATCTCTGTGGTTGTTCAGTTGTTGCATGTGTCTTGACAGATACCTACTCAGTGATTGGCCTAATGAGGCCTGAGTAAAGGGGGGCAAGGGCATCCCTAAATCAAGACAGTCTCTTTGTTTATAAGCTGTGCAGTATAGAAGGACTTTTTTTATAACAATGGACATTTTGGTAAAGAGTTAGGTCACTGTCCACACTGTTCCCAAATCCTGACCAAATGGGTCAACAATCTTAGGTGCATATTGTCAATATAGTAGACACCTGAAGTAGATGACTTCCCAAAGGATACAGTAATATATTTTTTTGGCATTTAGTTTCAGTCCATGATTTTGGCATCAGTTAATTATTTGGGGTAAACCTTTCTACAGGATGGCTAAGTCATTTGAGGATTCAGTGACTTTTCCTAGCTGTAGTCATCTGCAAACTTAGACTGTCTGTGGAGGTAACTTCACCTGTTTTGGTTTCCTGCAATCTAGTGGGTGGCATTGGCATTTACTGGAGAATGGTGTCAAAATCTTTTGGCTAGGTTGAGGTATGTGGTACATTTTTGCTTTCATTCATTGCTTTGGTGACATTTTCAAAAATCCACCTGGTTAAGTAAGCATAGCCTGCCCTTGACAAATCCATACTAAGATGGTTCCAGTGTTTGGAGGTTCACTATGTCATTATTAACAAGTGTCCATTGCTTTGCCTATAAGACTGAGAAGACTTGTGCATCTGTAATTGCCTAGTTCTGTAGAAGGTCCTCCCTTATGGAGGGGAGTGACTGTAGCTGTTCTGCATTTGCTTATGAGGATGTTGCAATGTTTGTTCTTGCATTGTTTCAGTGATGAGAGCTCTAACATCCTTAGTTTTGGTCAAAATTCTGTTCCTTTTATTGTAAAGCTTGTTAATATTATGGACCCACCATGTGGGCTTGTTTTCTGGGTTTGTCCTGCACTTAGGGTTAACACCTGTCCCACTTTGCGAGGGACAGTCCCTATTTGGGCAGTTGTGTCCTGCAAAAAAATTTAAAAAATGGCAAATGTCCTGAGATTTTAGGACAAAATGATTTCCTATATTTTATGTAATAGTTGCATAAAACAGTTATTCTCTATCTGAAACACCTAAATGTTATAAGAAACAGAATAAAAAACCAAACCAGTCAAATAAAAAGACGGTCCAGGGCAAACTCCACCAGAAAATTAGTGGAAACGTTCCAAAAACAGCTTACAATGAAGGCTCAGTGCTCAATTCCACAACTGTGGAATTGAGCACTGAGCCTTCATTGTAAGCTGTTTTTGGAACGTTTCCACTAATTTTCTGGTGGAGTTTGCCCTGGACCGTCTTTTTATTTGACTGGTTTGGTTTTTGACTTTTGCGTTGTTGTTGGTGTTAAGAAACAGAATAAGGAACTAAAATGCTACAAGAATAAGCTTTTATTTAGGCAAAAAACTGAAGTTCTGTCCTTTGTACTGGCCGTGGGTATGTTTTTCCCTGCAAAATCTGACATCTGTACCAAAAATTTCCCACTTTGTGCATTTGAAAAGGTGGCAACCGTACCTGCACTTATTCCTACATGGTGCAGTTGCATTTAATGCAATTGTTTACGTGTTGGTATAGTGTGGTGGTGTAAATGTCTGCGTATTCAATAAAGTTAACTACTAGGTTTGGTGAGGATTTGAAGATTGCCAATGTATCACTTAAAAGTAGGACATTTGTCTTAAAGAAATTTCTAAAGGTACCTTGAGTGGAAGGGATCTGTAGTTTGTTGTATTTATATATTATGGGATGGGTAAGGCTTTATGGTCAGACCTAATAAGTGATGAAGATATGCAAGGAAATTGTGCAAGATGCTCCCGTATTAGAAAGGACAGGATTGAAGATGGAATTCCCCCTGGTGGGTACTGTAATTGTTCCAGAGTATTTATATTGACAAAGTCCATGAATCTCTGAACTTGTGCACTGTTGTTTGTGTAGATTCCCCAGTCTATTATTGAATAGTTTACCTCACCTAGAAAATGATATTGGGTTTAACACTGAGTGATTCTAGTTCCTGTAGACAGGTGTTGTAGCTTTCTTGTGTCATAGAAGGGAGTTCTATTATAAGTTAATATATATTGTATGGATCCTTTCTGATGGTGACTTGGACATAAAGAAGTTAGAGTGCATCACTTTGCTTTTTCAGCCTTGATGTGAATCTCTTCTGGATGGAGATTGAGGCATGTCCAACTTTTTTCCCCATCTTGCAGTGTACCTGGTCTGAATGTATAGAAAGTGTTATAACACTGCACATCTTGAGTACTTCTGCCATTTTAAACAATTTCTTAGTCACTACACAGACATCAACATCCTCCCGGGTGGGAAGAGCTTTTAGGGAGTGGAGTTAATTGTTTAGGCTCTTAGCATTCATCAGTAATGCCTTCAAATTTTCATTTGCTTATTTTGTTGTCTTGCCAACAAAATTCTTTACTGAAGTTTTCATCCACTGCTTTCTGAAATTCTAAATTAGCATTATACTTTTTGCAACTTAGATAGCCAATTGACTCTCCTTACTTAGAATAAAATTGTTTATCAGTACTTCTGGCAAAGGCCTCTATGATTTTTACATCCCAAGCTTCTTATTATTAGAGACATTAGTAAATGTTGCTTGTTTGCTGCAGCATTAAAACTATGGTAAGAATACACATTTACACTTGCCATACTATATAAAATGATATAATTCTTACCATCTTATCATAATGCTATTACAATTGTATCTTATTTGCATTGCCTTTTGTAAACTGTACGATTGCAGTACTCCGTTAACTGCTTATGAACTTTCTGCTGCCTATAACTCATTTTAACTTCTCTCCTCCTTTCTGCTGACCTTCCCTTTCTATAAAAGCCTCCCTCCTCCTCCTCCTCTTTGTCATTTGTTGATGCTTTGCTTTTGTCTAAGTCTGCAGCTGCGTCCAGCATATCAATATTAATTTCTAATTACATTTACACCGCCTACCTTTTCTTCATCCTGTCTCTTTTTTTTTTCTTCTTGCCAACAGAGTTTTTCATCCTACATTATCCTGTTTCATCTATAAGAACTTTCAACTTTGTGTTCCTTCTCTTCCCTATATGTTTGTTTGCATTTGTTTACTGAGGTAGTATGACTGAGCAAGAATCTCATTTTAAGTGTAGGCACAGCAAAAGATGCTCCTTTTTGTTTCATATAACCCTATTTTTCCCCAATACCCTCCCAGCTTTTACTCCCTTAAAATCCACATGAATTACTTAGCTTTTTGACTAATCTTAGTAACTATTATAATGTTTTAAGAACTTTGAACAGTGTTATACATATGTTCTTAGGCAGGTGGTGGGCTAGCCGACCTTGTGGGTCATTTTAACCCTAGCTAGGCAGTAACCCTAGGATTCTGAAGAGGTCTCCAGGGTGGAAACGAAAGCGCTAAATCCATTTTGTGTGTTTGTTCTACATGTTGGAATAAAATTCTTCGTGATTTTACATTGCCGTGGAGTCGGTTGTCTGCTTTTCCACTTTGGATTTCCTGTGTATCTTCCAGCTGGGATTTGTTACTTCATTTTAACCCTAGCTTGTTTCCCTTTTGGGGCTTGATTTAACCTTTGCCATATGGTTCAAGATTGGACTACTTACCCATCCCAGTGTTGATAATTATGTATCACCCCTAATGAGAGTAACTGGAATCATACCACAGATAATTTGAGGGGAACAATGCATAGGATAAAGAATTTAGGAGCTGCCTTTGTCCACTAGAAGTACAGGGTGCAGTCTTGGAATAAATTTTCTCTTTCCCATCCTTAGATCCAAGTTGCACTTGAATATGGACAGGGATGAGTTTTGTTTTATGTATATGGGGAGTCTGTTTCAGAGCAGCGGTATCCTCTGCAAGATGTACCTCTCCTTCCAAATCATTCTGTTGATGCTGCAGATGCGGTTTAGATTCCAAGTATTTCGGATGTCATTTGACTTCCTAATGTGCAATAAATCCATCAGTACTGGGTCAGAGGATGCCTTGCATGCCAGAGGCAGGTGACCTGTTAGCAGTCTGTAGGACTTATGCTATTTAACATATATTATTCTTTCTTACTAAATTGATTGTATTTATTACTTTGCATTAATGAAGTCTGAAAATCAGTACAAAGTGAAAGAAGGGCTGGAACAAAATCAGATGAAACTGATGTCCTCTGTCATAAAACGTGAAAACTGAAAAAAAAGAGACAATAGTTAAGACTATAAAACCTGCAGGAATGTTTGCAGCCATTAGCTGAAGTAGTTGATAAAGCCGATGAGCCATAGTCTTGTGTGATTCATTAGGAAGATGGAACGCTGTATAAGGAGATTCCCAGGGATTTGTCTAAGAAAAAAAAAAGTGTCAACGTTCATCGAATGGAAGATCAGCCAGAAGTATAGCAGTCAGTACTATTGCAGGAAAACAGAGTCATCAAAATTGTGATAGGCAAGAGTTGCAGAGCATGAATACACTTAATTCTTTCCCCAATAAAAGTTGATGAGTAGCAGGAACTGTCCTGTAAAGGATGGTAAGTCCTGAGTGAATAGCTATGTTAAATAGTCTTGATTTAAATGACCAGCCACATGGGTGGACAGTAGAAGAGTTGTCTGTGACAGCAAAGAATAAAAAAGCTGCATTTGTGTTCTGAATGTGAATAAAGATGTATTTTTGATGTAAAAAGCCCATGGTATACTTAGTGCAATATTAAAGATAATTTTAAAATGGGTAGTTTAAGTAAAGTGTATTACCTCATAAATGTGTATAAAAAGCTTATATGTTATAAGTAGAAAGAAGATTATATGTCTGCAAAATTGTTGTACAAATTGTCGGCCCAGATGAATATTTCTTTTGTTGAAAGTAGCCAGAGAAAAGACTTCATGGAGTCTTATAGCACATCCAAAAACAGGAGGGAAAAGAAAGACGCAGGAAAGAAAAACTGCACCCAGCAGCCTAGGAGGAAATTCCAAAACCAACTACTGTATAAACAAAAGGGTGCCCACACAACAAGATGTCAGAGCACAAAACATCACAGCTAGTCTCCTTTTTTCTTTTTCATAATGCTAATCATATTATTCTCCAGTAATTCCTTAAGCGATTTCTTTCCCTCCTGATTGAAATCATAATACTTACATTGCCTTGCATGGGATCTAATATCCTTTTCACCTAATGCTTCAAATTTTTGTAAAATAGGATGCATCTGGGATTAACAGTGGTTTTTGTTTTTACAAGTACTTATCTCTTCTCGAAAATTCATATTCTTAATAAAGACCTTTAAATCTACCTGCATATAGTAAGTAGAAAAAGGTAAATGAAGTATTGGAATATATGTTATTAAACCTGTTGTAGACAATACATTCCCTGAGGAATACTTCTGTAAAACATAGCTTAAAGACTTCATGGAGTCCGGTAGCACATCCATAGTTTTTGAAGATCTTGGGAAATATCCAAGTTTTGCATCCAGTCCTGCTCTTGGCACTCTTCCTTATCCATAATCCTGCTCTGCTTCTAATCAGTGCCAGTTGCACAGAGTTCTCCATGATGTAGGCTTCAGTACGAAGCAGAGTAATGTATTAAAATAGACCACTGAGAAATACATACCGAACCTCGAGAGCGTTAGGTTATCTTTTCAAATCTGTTTCAAATTTAAAACTCTCTGTAGGAAATTTCAGTTAATTTACGGCAAATTAGCCTTGGTCAGGAAGTGGCAGAACTTGGAAATGCACAACTCTTCTAAGGTCTGTTTTTGTGTGAAATCAGATTCATGTTCAATACACTTTAATATATTTTACAGGAAAAACAGCTGCATGAATATTATAAAGCTTAATGGAGTTTTTCTTTATTTTACAGAAATGAAGGTGCATGATTCCAACACCACTTAACATGCTTTTTTTTTATAACTCTTCTGCATGTTCTACTGGAAAAAATACTGATTTCATATTACATATACATTTCACATTTTTACTGAAAGAGCAGGCTTTATACAGTTTTCCGTTTTTTTTCTGAAAACAGTTAGATTTACCTCAGCTTATAACAATGTTTTTACAACATTTAGCACTAAGATCTGACTTATTATCTATGCTGTCAAAAATTAATGCCATCCTGTAATTTTTCCTCTATGTTGTGAAAAATCAGTGCCATCCTGTAATTTCTCCCTTTCCATAAATTAAACCCAGTGAAGTAGAACTTAATGTATATTAGCATTCGCAAAAGGTTGCTGATGAACTTGTAGTAATATGTAAATATTCTTTCCTTTCTTAGAATAGTAGAGGTTCATAAATTTTCTTTTCAAATCTAATAAACAGGTTTTCTATAATCAAAAACACAATAGTGTGGATGATGTGTTGAAATTTCAGTCATTTTAGTGAAAATAAATTTAACACTGTGTAGTCTCACGATGCCTCAAATACAAAGACATTTGACAGACGTTTGCTTCCTTCTGAAATAGTTTAATTTATTTGTGCTCCACACAAGGTCAAAATTGAGTGAGAAAAAACAGCTTCCTAAAGAAATATTGACGTACTCTGAGACAGTTTCACTTAAAAACCTGTTGAGTCTTTATTTTCTTCTCAGACACAAATTCCTTATTAATTTTAGAAAGTTGTACTCCAACTACTCGGCAGCTGTTTCCCTTATAACACAGGAATTCACACTTAACCACTTTGCATTGTTTACAAGAGTTTCCACATTTATCACAGATTACTACCGAAATGAATGTCATAATATCATTTCAGTCCACATTTGCTCTTCCTTGCATTATTGTGGATATCCATGATGAACACAATATCCAAGTGTACTGACAAATTACACTGAGACAAATATGAAGAAATCAAACCCAGTGCTTGCTAGCATCATCATCAGCAGCAGCAGCTTCTCCAATAGTTCCATTCCTCCTGTGGAGTACTGCATATTTATGTCTGTAGCTCGAAGCTGAGGCATGCTGTTAGCACACATCTGGTAGGACTGTACATGTTTTGTAGAATAGTATACCCAAGATGCCTGTACTCTGCATCCCTGCTGTCATAGGATAATCCTGATGTGAATATTTTAAGTCGCATTTACTTCATGATTTGGTGGCCATGTAATCATATCAGAAGTTTGAAATGAATGGGGATGACGTGCACACTCACAGTAGTTTATCATCATGTTGTACGGCTTTCATTGTCCTGACAAGGCAGCTCATACGGTCTCTTAGACTTGCCTGTATCTTCCCTTATTTGATCTTCATGCCTGTGGATGGAATAGGCAGCTCTTTTTCTGTTCACTACACATCTTTCCTTTTCCATTTTCCATCTGATAAGGAGATTGTGTAGTTGTATATATTACATATCTTTGTTGTCCTGTAGATTTCATGTCTTGGAATTCAGTGATAAAAAGCTGCTGAAGTGGCTGTGGGCCTTCATTGATGCAAACTACCTCTTGCAAGCAGAATGTCACTTTACTGCACAGAGGTACTATTGGCATAGACTCTGCTAAAATGTCTTATTCCAGTTTCTCACAGTGCTGCTGTTTGATAGAAGAGTTACTTTCTGAAGAATATCCTAAAAGCTTAAAGCACAGCTATACCTTCAAGTGAATGTGTTTCCCAAAGAAATTTTATCTGTGGTGTAAAATTTCTTTGAAGACATAGCTCTCAGGCAAATGGTTCTGCAGTTGTATTAACCACATTAGCAAGACCTCATCTTATTCTAAACCTTATACAGTCTGTAATGTAAAAACTCAGTGAAATTTTACCTGTCACTGTAACAGTACTGCCCTTGTACCAACCCCTTTATAAATTTCCCACCTCTTGAAGCCATATCAAACACATTTCACTAGTCTCTTGATTACGGTTCTCAAGTGAACTTAAATGTTTGGATAAATGTACATATGCTTCATGTGCTGACTCTTTGCTAGTATTGCAGTGGAAATGTACATATGCTGTAAAATAATGCTGAATGTTTTATTGGTGTGTATTTTACATGATGCATACACCACATTATATTGATGTATCTGAGGTTAATATGCTTTAATACTATACGGTGTCTGCAAGATAGTGATCCCCCTTTTCAGTAATATGATCCTGAGTGTTATATAATGCTTTAATCGTTATTTTTTCTCCCCCATCCACTGAAAAGGGGACTTTCCCAGTAAACAAAGGCAAATAAATAAGTAAACATTTGCATCACCCTATACTGCATTTCCTTCTTTTTATTTTTAATTTTCTTTTTGTTGTATACTAATGGCTGTAAAATCTAAAGTCTGTATGCTACTACTCTGTAATGACTTTTTTGTAAATTTTTCTTCTCTCTGTAAACTTATGGAGTTTTCTCCCCAGGACTCTACTGGAAACGACACTTGTTGTCCAGTCGGACTCTCCTGGCAAACAAATGTTAAATAAATAAATAAATTCTTGCAGAATGATTTCTATATGATCATGTATAAATAAAACACAGTTGTCCTTTGCTTTGCATTTCTCTGCAATTCAGGTTTCTCTTTGCATGCATTCTTGCACTAAACTGGTAGAATTGCAGTCAGCGTCAAAGATCAAGAATTAGCTTATTTACAAGTTCATAACTTTAAAGTCCATGGTTTAATTTCTTCATCCTGTATTTGCCTGCTATGTGACTCTGCAAAAGCCACTTAACTAGCCAGTCTAATAATCTCATACTTATTAACTACCTAATTGTTAACTTAGAAAAGTGATTTAAGCTCTGTTTTTACTTGAAGGAAAATGGTTCAATCCTGTACTTAATAGATGTTAAAGAAGAGAATGCAGAGCGAGAAAGAGAGAGCTCATCTGTAGACAGTAACTTATACTGTCCATAGAAATTCTGAAAGAAAGCCACAATTGTGAGTGCTGCCATTCTAAATGAATGGAAAGTGTAGTATAAAGAAGAGGGATGTTCAAAATGTATTCATCTGGGATACATAGTACATTGTGGAAAAGAGAAATCTTCTACCAAAAACAAAGTTTTGCTAGCCTGAACACCCCCTTGGCCATTTCGGGTTAAAACTAAAACAGATGTGCTAAAACTTACTTTTAGTCTTGCAGGGAAATTAGTCATATATAGAATATAATAAATCAAAAAGTATACAGTGACTGCTCATTACTATTCAAAAATGAGCACTCTGACCTGACAGCCAAAGTAGCATGCCCATTGTAAATCAAGCATATACCAACAGAAAAAAGTCTGGCCACTGAAGTACCATTGAGGAGCCAGACTTTCTTTTGGTAGGTTCATAGGTGGTTATTGGGCTATTGACCCAAAGGTCTTTATCAGCCTAGCCACGTGTGTCCAGTATTATACTAGAGAAACCCAATATAAAGGATCTTGCCTAAACTCAAGATTTTAGTTAGCAACCACTGCCCATATCTAGGAGGGTCATAAGTGAAATTCTCAGCAGGGATTTATGGTTTCCCTTCCAGTCATCCAGGCTACGATTAAACAAGGTAATAGAAGGACTTTGTTTGATGTGAATTGGTAGCCTATTCCAGAGGTGTAACATCCTCTGAGAGACATATCTGTTTCTCCAGCAGGTCCTATTTATGTTACAGGCCAGGTTAAGGTCCCTGGAGTGGGTGACCCTTGTCCCATTTGACTTGTGAATGTGCAGCATTTCCATTAGGTTTGGATCCAAGATTGCTCTGTTGGCCAGGCATAAGCCCCCTCCAAGTAGTCTATATGCTACTGAGTACAGTGACAATGACTTCAGTCTGTCAGTGTATGACATGCTGGAGACCCTGAATTTTCTTGGTTAGAAATCTCTTGGGTATTTCAAGTTTCTGCAGTTGCCTGCGAAGGTATGTGCCAAAGGGAGTATTGTACTCAATTATTGGCCTACTCAGGGTCAAGTACAGGGATGTTATGACCTCTTTGTCTCTTGAGGCAATGCCTTTGCTAATGCGGTGTGTGATGTAGGATGCCTTCCTTATCACAGTAGACACATGTTGATCAATGTTTAGGCTGCAGTCAACTTTCATTCCTAAGTCTGTCATTACTGAGTTGTTACTTAGGTTATTATTATTTATTTGATAGCCTACAAGGATATTATTTTTACTGAAGAGGATGAAAATGCATTTTCTAACATAAAGTTCGAGTCCATGGCCTTGGCACCAGTTACTGGATTGTGTAAGTCCCTCTTGAAATATACTGACATTGTTTGGGGATTCAGTGATTGCACCCAATTTGCAGTCATCAGGTCATCAGCAAACTTAGTCAGCCACAGCCCTTCTGTTTTGGCCTGAACCTCTGAGAAGTATATTCCAAACAACAGGGGTCCAAGCACTGACCCCTGTGGAACCCCACTTGTGACAGGTCTGCTGGTTGAGTTAAAGTCTCCAACTTTGACTGAGTGTGATCTGTCAGTGAGCCAGATGGCAACCCACCGGATGGCATAAGGGTTGATATTCAACTGGGAGAGTTTATCAATGATACCCAAATATGAGATTGTGTTGAAAGCCTTGGCTAATTCAATATAAGTTGTATGCACAGATTTGCCATTGTCTGTGGCTCTGGTGACATTTTTGAAGAAGTTCACCAGGTTTAACAGGATGACCTGCCTTTGACAAAACCACACTGTGTTGGATCAAGGGTTTGAAGATCACCTATATCCTTATTTATAAGCTCCAGGATGATTCATTCTATGGTCTTACAGATAAGGCTGGTTAAGCTTATGGGTCTGTAGTTCCCATGGGCCATTGCCATACCCTTTTTATGAAGGAGGGGGTGACACTTGCCGTTTTCCATTCAGCAGGGACAAAACCAGTACTCAGGCTGCAGTTGAAGTGAGTACCTAGTGGAAGTGCTAACTCATATTTGAGACCATCATAAACACAACTTGGGATGCCATCTTATCCCAGATTGGCTGTGTTTTTGGCCTTGGAGAGAACATTAATGACTTGCTCTTTGAAGATGCAAGGTGGTGGAGGTGTAGAGGGAATGCTTTGTGTAATGTTTGGAGGGGACAGCGGAGCAAAATTTTCACCAAACCCGTCAGCTAATAGGTTTGCTATTTTCGCAGGATCAATGTGTGATGCCATCCACAGCTAGTTCAGCACACATATGGGTCCTTCCTTTTAGGTTATGGCTATAGCTGAAGAATGCCTTCTGGTTATCCTTAGCTATGGTTGCTGATTCTTTTCTAAGCTGCCTTATAGGGTTTTACAAATTGTCTTCGTTGTTTGTTCAAGCAAAGGAGGGTGTTCTTCCAGTGCTGGGACTTATCTTTTTCATTCTTGGACAGCAACTTCTTTCTCTTCTTGTATAAATTATCAATGCTATATATCCACCATAGAGGCTTGTTTTTTACTTGAGAATCTTGTTTTCATACTATCCGGTACAGCTGTGTCAATACATTTGTGTGTACAGCTGTGTCAATACATTTGTGTGTACAGCTGTGTCAATACATTTGTGTGTACAGCTGTGTCAATACATTTGTGTGTACAGCTGTGTCAATACATTTGTGCGTACAGCTGTGTCAATACATTTGTGTGTACAGCTGTGTCAATACATTTGTGTGTACAGCTGTGTCAATACATTTGTGTGTGTTTGTGCAGAGCATTTGTGTACACCTTAGTATAGTTGTCAATGCCATCTGTGGGAACAGGAGCTTGAAAATTATTTATGCCATCCCTTAAGAGGGTATAATTAGCTTTAGTGAAATTTTTTAGCGTGTTTTCACCTAAGAGGGGTTCAGTTGTTATAGCTACTTCACATCTGACAGATTTGTGATTGTATTTTACCATGAGTGAGGTGGTGTAATGGTCACCCATGTTGGTGAGGACCAGGTCAGGAATATTTGAGCCCCTTGTGGGATTGCATACTATTTGTTAAAGTGCATTAATGTTAACAGAGTCCAGGAACCTTTGTGTGAGCATTTTGGCACTTGTATAAGTTTCCCAGTCAATGGAGGTATTGTTAAAATCACCCATGACTAGAGTGGTTGTAATTTGACTCGGGTAAGTTCAAATAAGCAGCGTGGGTGTCTTGGTTCATTAAAGGGCCTATAGTTAATGATGACCTGAAGGGAGATGACCTGAAGGGAGGTCTTACCCACAGTTAGTTGAACCTGGAGCAACTCCATGGAGTTTTCCTGTCTAATCAGTCTAGAGGTGTATTTATCTTTGCTGAAGATAGATACTCCTCCTCCTTCCTTCTCACGTGTTCATTTTGTAGTCTGAAAGTGTGGAAGGTATTGTAGCCTTGCAAGGCCCGGGGTACTCTCTGAGGCCCTGAACCAAGATTGCACAGACATCCACATCCTCTAGGGAGAGCAGTGGTTCCAGACAGTGCAGTTTCTGATTAAAACTCCTAGAGTTTAGCAGCATAACCTTTCATTTATCTGAGTGGTATTTTCACCTCAGAAATGTTGTTCTTGAGACCTTGCTTAAAAAAGGCACTATGGGACTGCATGTGCCGTAGCCAGTAACCAAAAACCTTGAAGTGACAAGTGAAGACCATTTTTGGCAAAACAGCATGGTCTGACAGCCATGTCATCCCAGGCTGACAAGGAACTGGATCCCCTTAGAATGGCACCAGAAACTAAGCCAGTTGTTGAAGTTAATCATTTTGTGCTTATATTGTGGTATTATCCTAGGTGAGCATAGAATGCTGTTCAAGGCTAGGGACATACCTGCCTGGGACACACAGTCATAGAGCTCAATCATGTCTCTCTTCATATAATCCAGTGAGGTACCTGTCAGGTCATTCGCACCAACATGAACTATGGCGGAGTGATAATGGTACTTGTTGCTAAAAGACTTGAGTGCATGTGTAATCTGACAGATCCTTGCACCCGATAGACAGCTGACAGTAACTTTCTTTTTGTCTAGCTTGGAGAGTGGGACATCTGTGTATCTTACAATGGAGTCACCTATGACTAAAAAAATTGGTTTGGATGTGCTTTGCCATACAGGCTTATGTGGTGAGACACTGGTTCTTGTGGTTTTATGTGTATTGAGTGCTGTAGGTGCTGTAGTAGGTGTAACATGTGTGTCTCTGGAAGGTTTCTAGTGAATACCTCTGCGTATGATGGTTTATGTGTTATATATGAGCTGCCAACCTGTTCAGTGTTACTGTGCGTGAGAGAACAAGAATTCCAGATTCTTAGTTTAGATGCATCAGGAGTAGAGTGTTGTCAGTGTACATGAGGCAGTTGCTATACTGCCTCAGGATACCCATGTCAATCAGGCTAGTAGGAGAAATGGAGGGAAACTGACCATCCATAATGCTAGGTTAAATCCCGTTTTAACAGTGGGGAGAGAAAATGGAGGGGTGTGGTATAACTGGGTGCTCTAAATAGAGACTAAACTAATGGGGTGCTCTATAAAGGGTCTATACAAGTGGGGGGGTTCTCAAAATGGTATGATTCATGGTTTTGGGACTGTTTAAGGGGCAAGAGCACAGCTGAAGTGCTCTCTGAGCAGCTAAGTGTAATTTAAGGACTTCTTGGCTGGATCATGTGCAGCTACTAAGGGAAAATTTATGTACTGAAGTTTTTGAATTTATAATCACCAGTGGTTACTGCTACTATGTGGTAGTGTGAGATGGTGCATGCAGGTGCACTACACGTAAACAGATAAATACATCAGAGCAGTGGCTGGTCGCCTAACTCTGTGGAGCTGTGTTGAACCAAGTGTAAAGCGAAGCAAATGTGGGGCTTATGTAGCAACAGTGAGGAAACTGAATTAAACAATTTAACCAATTAAAAAGCTCAAAACTGAGCCCTTTGTCAGCAGCCTTCAATCAGATGAGTCCTAAGTGCAGTCTCCTGCCACATGGGTGCAGGAAACCCCTCTCCAACAAAAGATAACCTGGTTTAGTGCTCAGTTTAACAACAGGACCAGATTCACCAGGTCTGAATCTAGTCTATGCTACAGCAGACAAAAAGTGCAACAAATAGCATGAACAGTTTTAAAAAAATCTGTAATATAGCAAAAATGCAAAATATAGTAAAAAAGTATACTTACGTTTAGCAGAATACAACAGATTCTGATTCAATCTTCAATCAGATGAGTTCTAACGGCTGAGTCACCGAGAAAAAATCAGGTACATTAGGCAAAAAGGAATAATCAAATATGTACCTGATTTTCCTTGTATTTCTGCACTGTCCCTCACAACATTTCAGCAGTCATACCTCTCAAATGTCCAGATTTTTGCCTTACAGTGTTGGTCTTTTCCTCACAAAAAATGTAGTTTTTCTGGCAAGCAACTGAGGAATGAGGTTATTAAATAATGACAGACATTTTATTGTCATACTTCATATGCCTCAAAAAGCACCATAACACAACACTTCTTATTCCAACCACTTTCTAAGTTCATATAGGCAATATTAAACATTTGCCCTTATTTTTCGTACCTTTGTCACGCCATTATGTTGGATTTCTTGCAAACACCAGTGGAAATTGTCTTTTGTCTATTACTTCTCCTGCACTGCACTGATGTACTATGCAAGCATGGCAACATAAGTCCCATATGCATGTGCAGTACATCAGCAAACAAAGACGAATGCAGAGGAACACTGCAGTGCCATTACACAAAGACATTATTTAAGAATGGTAAATTATTTCTTTCTCAAATAATGTCATTGTATAATAGCAGTAATCCACTCCTGTTTGTGGGCATATCAAGATTTACTCACAGCTTTGTTTAATCTGTCGGGCTTTCTCCTCATGATGAAACCCTACAACCCATGGTAAATTCTGATATACTCACACACAGCTACCTTTTTGGTTCTTGTCATCTCTTTCAAACACTTGGTGGCCTCTGTGATTTTTTTTTTCTTTTTGACAGTTATTAGAAATGTCATGTAGTTTGTTCTTCTGCACTGTTTAAACCATTCAGCTACCGATTTGTTCCACAGTCTCAGTTGCAGTCTAATTGAAGACTTTGAATCATTTGGTCAAATTATTGCGCCTTTTTGAATTTTTGGGCCTTTGATCTTGTCTAGTACATACCTTGTTGTCACCCTAATGTTAGGTTAAACTACTAGCTAATTTGTGCTCCCTATTGGGTATCCCACAGTTATTTCTTTAACATTGACATTATTCAGAATCCAAATTCGGGAGATTCATAGCATTTGTCTTGTCAGCTTTGCAGTCATTTTTGCAGAAAATCTTGCATGATTTTGCTTCCAAGTAAGTGCTAAATACAGTTCAATAACTATATGACAGACTGAGTGCTCAGTCCTATTCGGCATGGAGCATTCTGCTCTGTGGTTCTAGTCTTACATTTTAGTACATTTTACCTGTGCAACACAGAAGTCTCAGATATTAGTAATTAACTGCTTTGAATGCATTCTGGATGTTTAAAAAGGGAGCTTAATTAAAATAAGTAAAATCTTGTCTTATTGCAATGAGAAGAAGCTTGGCAGTTTCATGTTTCTTACAAGTATGCATTTGTCACGCATATTCAAATGTAAGCTGATGGTGGTGTGATTTAAAATGAAATAGTAGTATTTCATCTATGTAAAACATTTTAGTATGTTTTTTTTTTCTCCCAGTCATTTCGGAGTACAATTTTGAAGGGATATGTGATATAAAATGCAGTGTACTAGACTTCTACCCTTTAGTTTTACATTTTATGACTAACGTACATAAAGAAAAAAAATGAAGAGACTGTGGATTTGCACTGGGCCATGTGTCATGCTAACTGTCAGTTCTGAAGGCTACCATAACCAATGATAATATCACTCATATGCTTTATCCTGTTTTGCTGTGTAGCACCATATAACTTTTATAAAATGTCATGAAAAGAGCTGAAGAACCTAAGTTGCAATCTGGGTCCCCGTGTGTAAAAGTATGCAGAGTTGGATTTTAAGTTGTATTAAATTTCAACATGAAAATAAACAAATACATTAAAACTTACTTGTGTACTGAGGATATACTGAACCTAGTGCTAAAGATAGTTGAGTATACCCTTCAGAAGTACTACAAGAAAGTCATCGATCTTGGACATGCTTTAGTATGAACTGAGGAGACATTTTTTATTCTGAAAATCAGTTCCCCTGTTTTCTTTCCTTTTTTGCAGAGCCTGTACTTCCTGTTCACGATGTATTACAGTGCATTTTCAAATGATGCCAGCCAGGGGTTAAAAAAAATATATATATATATATATATATATATATATATATATACTTTTCTTCATCGAAAATACACTTGCTCGAAAAAGAAAAGTAGATCCCCACTTCAGCGAAAGTCCACTTTAACAAAACTGGATCCCTATTGAAAACAAAAAACACACAGGAAGTATAGTCACTCCTAAAAATGGAGAACATCGATATCTGTGCAGCAGCTGAGACCTGGTTCAAGGCTCCAGAGAGCAGCCCTGCAATACCAGGCTACAGCTATTACCATATTTTTTGGCCACCAAACCAAGACCGAAACACTAAAGGTGGAGGAGTGTCCATATTCACCAAGGATACTCACACCTCCAGGCTAGTTGCCCAACACAATGCATCTGAAATTCTCCAGGTGCAACTAACACTAGGTAAGACTGCAATCTAAATTGTAGCTTGCTACAGATCTCTCACCATGCCCCAAGATTATCACTACACTTTTCTAAACATACTGGAAAATATTAAGATACAACCAAACACCCTAATACTGGATGATTTCAACTACCCTACCATTAACTGGGAAAACTACTCTGGTACCAACACCTTTTTCCAGTGGTTTTTGGAATTCATAAATTCCAACACCCTGGATCAACTAATCCATTGTCCCACCAGGTGCTCCAATATCCTAGACCTGCTCATTACAAACATGGGAGATAGATGCTCCACACCAGTGGTCACCCCCTCATTGGTTAGGTCTGACCGTAAGCAAATCACCCTTGACATCTACCCCCCCATCCCAGTAACAAAACTACTGTAAAAAACTTCTCCAAAGCCAACTTCATGATACTCAAGTCAGACGTGACAAACTTCATTACACCCATGCAGACGGGATCTGAAGGTTTGACTGCTGAATCCTACACTAAGGCACTGTACAAGCACATCCACCCGTGCATGAATTGTGCCATCCCAAATAGAACCAAGATGCTCTCCCGCTCTGCTCAAAAAAAAGAAGCCAATCTGGTGGTCCTCTGCCATAAACAAACTATACAACAGAAGGAAGAAACTGTTGCAGAAAAGAGGAAAATCCCAGGATGCAAAACAACTCCCTTAACAGCCTCAGTAAGAAGCTGAGATCCCTCATAAAATCCTCCAAAGCTAGTTACGAAAATAAAATTACCAAAGATTCTAAATACAACTACAAGGCATTCTATAGTTATGTCAAGAATGTAAATGGCAATGTTCAGATCTGCTCTGAGCGACAACAGAATGGCATTAAATATACTGATCCCAAGAATATTGCCAATATTCTGACAGATCGATTTAGTGCCGACTTCACCCCCCGTTTACCCCCTAAAGGACCCATCCCAATACCAAAAGATTGCCAAATTCTGGTAATCACGACCACACAGGTAGAAACCACACTCTCCAAAGCTAAGAATACAGCATCCATGGGACCAGATGACATCCCGGGCTGTGTACTACATGAACTACAAAATGAACTGGCACCTCACCTAAGTGTCATGTTTAATCATAGTCTCACCTCAGGCTTCATGCCCACTGAGTGGCACACAGCTACAGTAATCCCACTCTACAAGGGGATCCACCTTGGATCCCAGGAACTGCGTCCCATCAGTTTGACGAGCCTGATCTGCAGGAGCATGGAACGAATTATCATGTAACTTATAAATAAAGCCATTGGCATCGTTCAAACACTGGACCCCACCCAGTTTGGGTTTGTGAAGGGCTGATCTTATCTTCTGAACCTGATTGACTTCTTCAAATCAGTCTCCAGAGCTGTGGACGAGGGTAAGGTGGTCCACATAGTCTGTCATGGGTTCATGTGTTAGTACTAGGCTAACTGCCCTTGCAAGCCATTTTATGCCTAGCCAATCATCCCTTGTGAGACTTGAACCTTGTACCTTGTGTTTGTAAGGCAAACACTTTAACCATTAGGCCACCCTCCCAACCCACTATAAATTTTGCTCTAACTTTATCCCTCTCTTCCCCCTCCATTTCTGTACCTCAGGATATACCTGAAACTGGTTCACCTCCAGTTATCATGGGGAGGTCTGGACCTCACCAAGGCCTTCTACACCACCCCCACTCTGGAATCATAGACAAAACTTACTAAGCTGTGCATAAATCCCTACATCACTCGATGGGTTGCCAACTGGCTTACTGTTAGAACCCAGACTGTAAAAGTAGCTGACTCCAAATCCAGCTGCAGACAATATAGAACTCAGACTGTAAAAGTAGCCGAGTCCAAATCCAGCTGCAGACAAGTGACAAGTGGAGTACCTTAGGGTTCAGTCTTGGGACCACACTTGTTTGGCATCTACTTCTCTGAAATACAGGCCAACACTAAGGGACTCTGGCTAACAAAGTTTGCAGATGACTGCAAACTGGGAGCCATTATTGAATCCCCAAATGATGTGGATATTCTACAAAAGGGCCTTATAGAAACAGATGCTTGGTGCTAGAGCCATGGGCTCAAGCTTAATGCCAAGAAATGTATAGTTATCCCCTTTGGGAAAAAACATGTACCCATGAATTACCACATAGGTAGCAGTACACTAAACATCAAAAGTGTGATGAGATGGACAGAGGTGTGACAGTGGTCTCACCTTCGATAACCACATTGCCACAACAGTCAGGAAATCCTTCTGTGTGGCACACCTCATCACTAAGGGCTTTTCATCCAGAAAAAAAGGAGGTCATTGTCCCACTGTACTCATCCCTCATTAGACCCATTATAGAGTACAATGCCCCATTTGGTATGTACCTCACAAGACATCTGCAACAGCTGGAAAGGCCACAGAAAAACCTCACTAAAAGAATCTCAGGCCTAAAGTAGATGTCCTATGCTGACCATCTAAAAAAACTCCAGCTATACTCTGTGGCATATCGTCTACTTAGAGGTGATCTCTGCTTAACATACAAGGCTATGTCAAAACCTGAGCTGTTGGACATGCTCCACTTAAAGAAATCCCAATCCCTTAGAGCCACACACTCCAGGGATCTAAACCTTGTCATCACAATGAACAAAACATGCTGGAGGGATAGGTTCCTGACCCAGAGACTCCCCATACTCTGGAATTGACTGCCCATACATGTCAAGCAGAGCACCTCCTTGGCCCTCTTCAAAAGGAACCTTGACGATTGGATGAGATATAGGAAATTCACCCCAGGGATCATGTCAGTCACCCTGCTAGACAGAGGTCCAGGGAAGTAAATATTGTGAGAAGAAATATCCAGGGAATTGTTATGGCTAGGCTTGTATAGGCCCTAGGGCCGATAGCCTAGTACCAGTCTATGAAGCTATCATATCAAAATGAAGAATCAAACCAGAAATATAAAAGGCAACTTTGAAAAACATCAACACAGTAGGAAAAGCAGTTTATTTAGCGCTTTCATCCGCCAAATGGCTGGACTTCCTCAGAATACAAACCAGACACTGAACAAGCATATAAATACATGCCAAATTAAAGTCAGTAGCACCAAGTAATGAATTAATTCAAGAATTGATGATTAATGCATAAAGACAAAATTAAAGTGAAATGCCTAATGCTTATAAAACAAATATAAAAATGAAAACATACACAATATATGACCTATACATATTAAATAGTTCTTGTAAACCATAAAAAATATATGTATAAATGTATATATATATATATATATATATATATATGTATATATATATATATATGTATATATATATATATATATATATATATATATATATATATATATATATATATATATATATATATATATGCTAAATTAAATATATAACTCTCCTAAGTACATATAAAAACATGCATAAGCAGTACACATAAAATACAAATGTATAAAAATATATGTTTAAAATTTTAAATGGCAAACATAGATTTAAGTAAAAAATTGTTGCTATATTTAGTGTCTCGATAATAACAGTAAGGTTTGTTAGTTAAAAAATAGCAAGACACCTTGGCAGAGCAACAGTCACTATTCCTGTTTCAGTTTTTTACTTACAGTTAGTGGAAAGCGAATTGGAATAAACACCTCAGATAATTGATGGTAACCATCCAAATTGATAGCCAAAAGCAAGTTTGTGTTGGACAATAACTGTCTGTTAAGATGGCAGCTGTTAGAGTTTCACGCCTTCTGCAAACAATTTACGGTAAAATAGTCAGCGAAACACACCGGCTGTTTAGATCCCAGTAAATTTTTGAGTTAACAGGTCGGTTTTCACCTCACCAAACAGAAAATTGTTCCACAGTTAAACAACACAAGCTATTATGTGTTGAAGTTCGGTCTTCACCTCATTACAAATGGAAACAGCTGTCCAAAATGCACTTTTAAAAGGACCACAGCGATATAATCTTGTAAATATGAACACTTTATTGACAAAAAACTGGCAAGCGCTTTCACCTTGTAGGCTTCCTCAGGCCAAACACATCACAGAGCTTTGACACATATATATATATATATATATATATATATATATATATATATATATATATCTACTTTAGGTCTGTGTGACATCACTTCCCTTGTGCTTGACTCGCATTCAAATATTTAAAGCAACACTAACTATATAAAAATGTGTATAAAATGCAGAGTATAATGTTGGTCGACTATGATCAGCTCAACATATACTACTTAAAATCAATTGTATAATAATAATAAATAAAAATATAAATATGAATGTCATACTTTTATTCTAAATTTGAACACTCTCTGCTATGCTAAGATGGATTATTTAAGATGACATCAAGTAAGCGTTTTTTAAAAATAAAACCTTATAAAACAAAATAAAAGCCTACTGTTAAACTTGTACCAAGTAGGAGTAGCTGTGCCAAGCAAACAATCTCAAGCTTATAAAACCAATCAATGTTAATGGATAGATGACTAAAATACTTCTCTAGGCATAACATGTCGGTACAAACCCTGCACTCAGTTGCATTTTAAGAAATATAAAGCTTAAAAATATCAGGACTAACATTAAACACTTCAGTTGAACATGTGTTAAATACCCAAGTTCAAATAAAGGCACTTCAGTTGAGCATATATTAGATACCCAGATACAAGTGATTGCACTTAATTGTGCTTCTGATGAGAAAAACAAATATAGTTTACTGGAAATAGCTTATCAAAGCAATGCCTAGATTCTAGGTTATATCTCAAAAATAAAGTGATACAGCTTTCTTTAAAACTAATATAGCAGCATTAATCGCTTTTATGTTAGATGCACAAATTCAAGTAAGAGTATACACATATAATTCAAAACGTCATACAAATATCTAAAGACTAAATTGCAGACATGACCAGCTAATCTCTGTTGAACATATATTATATGGTAAATAATGTAGGTTCGCTGGATCAACATAAAATGAACCTTGTAACCTCAGCGTCAATATGATTAGAGCAAGTGCAAAATATGAGGTGTTGTGTCTTTTGTTGTTAATAACAAGGCACAACTTCAAGATTATATTTTCCATGCACAACAGCCCTACTGTTATTGAGGCTAGCTTTTTAACATCAACCAGCCTCTAATTAAATCCACAATTTCAAGTATAGACTTTTAAATATACTTTTAAGCATTATGAAAAGCTAAAAGACAAACGTAAATGGTTGCTCACATTCTAGTACATTTTATATTATGAAAGATATAAAGCCATATGATCTGTATAAGCTGCATAACTCATCTAGTACCATTTACTACTTCCTAAGGTCTTGGCCTTTCAGTATTGGTTTAATAGGGATCCTGTCATTTAAGCCAGGTTCATGATCAGCTCTTAGTCTAATGATCCACTTAGTTTCATTTTGTTCTGTTCTGTTGCAAATATCCCCCCTTCTAATGGTGGGATGATTAACTTGCATGACTAGAAATTTAAATTTGTGATCTGGTGATGTATCAATAACATGTCTAGATAGTGCATTTTTATCATACTTTATCCTGACCATTGGTGGTTTATCAAAAAGATACCTGTTTGATAATAATGATTGAAAGAATCGTGTCCAATTCATATACAGGTAGAGTAAATAAATGTGGTCACTGTTTCCCAGTGTAAATTTATTCTTGAGGGGACTGAATGTTTTGTACATGGTTATGGTAAAATCAAGCACAAGAAGAGATTTAGTTGTGATAGTAAGGGCATTGTTTATGTTGCTTTGTGGCAACAGTGTACTTGTTTTTACATTGACAAAACCATCAGACAGTTTAAGTACAGAATTTATCAGCACTATGATGACATTAGTAAAAAAGATGAGCGAAATGCCCTTTATAGTCATATAAAGGGTTTTCCTTTGCATTCATTTAAATTTTCTGTTTTAGATGATGTTGATGTTGACCCCAGAGGTGGTCCCTGTGATATTTTTCTTGAATTCCTGGAGCTTAGATGGCAGCTTAGGTATAATGCTACACATTCTCCAGGTCTCAATGATGTCATTTCCATTGCTAGTCTCCTCAAGCTTAAATCTGTGTTTGCCATTTAAAATTTTAAACATATATTTTTATACATTTGTGTTTTATGTGTACTGCTTATGCATGTTTTTATATGTACTTAGGAGATTTATATATTTAATTTATCATATATATATATATATATATATATATATATATATATATATATATATATATATATATACACATTTATACATATATTTGTCATGGTTTGTAAGAAATATTTAACATGTATAGGTCATATATTGTGTATGTTTTCATTTTTATATTTGTTTTATAAGCATTAGGCATTTCACCTTAATTTTGTCTTTATGCATTAAGCATCGATTATTCAATGAATTCATTACTTGGTGCTATTGACTTTAACTGGGCATATATGTATATGCTTGTTCAGTGTCTGGTTTGTATTCTGAGGAAGTCCAGCCATTTGGCAGATGAAGCGCTAAATAAACTGTTTTTCCTACAGTGCTGGTGTTTTTCACAGTAACCTATGAAGCTATAAAACATCTTTTGCGGGGGGGAATCCTCCCCTGCAACCCCCACACCCCCACACTTTAATATTCTCACTCCGAGATCGCACTACAGTGGGGAAAATAGAATATTCCCTTATTCCCCACTGTTGCCTGATTTCAGCACTAATTTGCTTAGTTGTACATCAACACTAAATGTTAATGTACAACTAAGAGTGCATGCAAATTGCATGTTTTTATAAGTACTATTTTTTTTCTTTTTTACTTATTTTTATCTTCCCATGAAAGTGCATTTTTGACAAAATGCACTTTCGCGGAAGTGTACTCTCTAATTTATGTTCCGTTGAAATGTAAATTTGTTGTAGTGACCGAATTCCATATGTATATATATATATATATATATATATATATATATGTATATATATATATATATGTATATATATATATATATATATATATATATATATATATATATATATATATATATATATACACACACACACACACACACACACACACACACACACACACACACACACACACACACACACACTCTCAGCTAAAAAAACACTCTTTGGTTATGAGTTTGACTTGTGTATACGTTTGTATGTTGGTGTATGAGTGCAAAATAACATGGGAACGCCATCATTTAAATATTACTGTCCAGTGATAGCAGTGACATATAAAAAGCACACATTTCCAACTTTTGTTTATAAAAAGAATCCAATGGCATGAGCATACTCAACCACATCCAATAAGTAGTCAGAAATGATTCATCATAACTAGTTTTATAAAGTGAACTTGATAGCTTACAGACATAATAGTAATTCTCTTTTTATACAAACCTATTTTAATGATAGTAGTTCACTTAGAATTAATCAGAGTTAAGACAAATGAATGTTAACACAAGTTATTCAGCTCTATTGAGTTATACTGTTGCTTTCCAGGGTGGTAGAGTGGGCCGGAGGATAACAAGACTGAACTACTGCCTACTGTTTTCCTGCCTGGGTCCGAAACTTTAAAAACTTCAGTTACATTGTCTTTTGAAGTACCTACTTATTCCAGTCTCTGTATCATGGATTCATATAATTCAGGTGGCACATGGATTCTTTCAATCAGAGGCAGTCATCAGCCCTTTCCCAGGAAATTGAAGCCTGATTGGGAGACTGTGGTCTGTAGGGCTGTGCTATTCAGTATATTAGCAGTATAGAGCATCCACAAAAGTTAACCAGGCTGTAGTATAATCCACAAATGTGCATGGGTGGGATATTCCATAACTGTGCCTTAGCCATATGCAAGCCTCCCGTGTATTCTTTTTTAGCACACACAAAAAAAAAGCTAAACAGTGACAAGGTATTTAAAAGAGTGAAATAGCAACAATAATGACTCATTTGTGAAGAATCAACAAATTTAATCCAATTTATTGAGGGAACTGTGCATTTTTTCATATGCCCTGATATTTCCAAAGGTAAACACATGGTGATATTCCTCACCCTGGTGGATGCTGTCTCAACCACAGAAACCTGGCTGGCCTTGTTCAAGAAAAATTGACCAATGAGATTGCAGATATATATGAACCTATGAACCTATGAACCTAAACAAAGGATAAAAGTGGCATCCACTGCTAAAATGTTAAAGGGAACACTGAGCTGAAATTACTGATAACCATGGAAAGTTTTCTACTTTAACTACTGTAACCAGAACATTGTCTCAAGGTGATGGTCAGTGTTGATGTGACCCAATCCCTATATAAAATGCTTAAAAAGGGGATAATGCTTATATCTATGTGTGTGTGAATATATATATCTATATATGTATATGTATGTGTATGTGTGTGTGTGTGTGTGTATATATATATATATATATATATATATATATATATATATATATATATATATATATATATGTATATAGCATATATATCACGTTATCGAAAGATGAAAATAGCAAGCGCTAATTCATCGGCCCCAAAACATCTAAACATGAAAATATTGAACATTCAGAACAGCAAATTTTTTCCCATTGAAAAAATTTGCTGCTCCGAAACACACACAATGCAAGCACATCAAACAAACAGCAACCACACACATACACTTAAACCCCTACATCTAACGCTACACTAAACTAATCATACACTACTATTTACCCACTTACCTTACCCGAAACCCTAACCCTAAGGTCCGTCACTATTATACACTCACCTAACCCGCGCCCTAACCCAGACTCTCTTAAACCGCCCCTAACCCTAAAGTCTGTCAGTATTGCACACACGCCTAACCTGCACCATAACCCTAACCCTAACTCACTTAACCCACCCCTAACTTACAATCGCACACTTACCTGAACCCAACCTATAACTTTCCACCACAGCACTAAGAATAGCGAAGCCACAGAAACGGCCAACCAAATTCTTTCCCGAGGAAAGAATTCACTGTTCTGCAGTTTTGCTATTCTTATCATTCGCTGAATAGTGTTCGATATCAGAACATTCAAAGTTTTAATACTTCGATGTTCTGATATAGACCCGAATACATATTTATGTATATATATATATATATATATATATATATATATATATATATATATATATATATATATAGTGTGTGTATGTGTAAGTGTATATCGATGATCGAACTTTCAGAAGTCCGAAAAACATACAGCCGAGGCCATATGTTCAAAGTTCTGAAACTTTGAAAGAAAAGTAAAAAAAAAAAAAAAACCAAAATTGAACAAAACACATTTTTTTTTTGCAGAGGCAAGCCCTGCACGCCCTACACCCCTTGCTAATTAAATATACCAACTCCGAGATCGCACTACATTGAGGAAAACAGCAAATCCTGAGTTCCGTGCAGTTCGTAATTTTCAATGCAATGTTTATCAAAGTGTGTGGGTGTAGCTAAGATATCCATTTGCATTCATTTGTACTTTAACGCTTCAAATGCTTAGCCAATTTCTCTTAAAATACCGTAAGCTACTTGTACCACAATATAGCACCAGCCTTATCTAATCTTCAGAAACATTAGCTTGCTTTAAACCCAGTTACAGTGGGGAAAAAACAAAACTTCATTCAGCTGATCCTGGAAATTACTGATGACAACATTCCAAATCTGTTTCAAAACAGATAAACAATCCTGTATGGCTATGGATGTTACTGGGCTTATAACTTACTTCACTCTGACCTTTAGTTTTTAAGTACTTTACTTTGTAACAACATATTTTAAGATGAAAGCCTTTAACCAGCAGTGCACAGGAGAAACACATCACATCCATAGATCATATAACCTCCCTTACTTAACATTCCACATTAAATCATGCAGCCCCTCAGAAGAATAGTATAGGTAGACTGAATCACTGCCTTTTTGCCATCTGTTTATTCTCAAAAAAAAAAGTCTAATGTTAACATGCTGTCATTTGTCACACTCATGAATTGGCAGTGTCTCTCTCTAGTGCGTTACAAAACACAGGCGTACATTTTATCATTGAGCATCTGTACAGTATCTTTGATACTGTGTAGAAAACCAACTGCATGATCTGCATAATAAACCGTTGTTTGATTATTGAGTAAAACCACAAGTTATAGAAACCGCTACTCAAGAACTCCACACCACATATTCCAGTGAGTTATTCTATAAATTGATATATTAACCAGTCAAACTCCAGGACTTTGAAATATTTTTGAAGCTGCATTTCTATATTGTAAATCCAAAATGTGATTTTTGTCTTTGCACTTCTGAAGCCTAGAACTTTAACAACCCCTTTTGCTAAGCTCATGGATTCAATATATAATATCTCTCTGTCTATACCTATATATATATATATATATATATATATATATATATATATATATATATACACATACATATATCTATATCTATATATATATATATATATATATATATATATATATATATATATATATATATATATATATATATATGCACATATATATATATATATATATATATATATATATATATATATATATATATATATACACATACATATATATGTATGTATATTTATCAAATATAAAGAGAATTCCAACCATTATGTCTAATGCATATAGGCATCTTATTATGCTGCCTTGCCTGTAATAACTGCTATATAGGAGCTGCACTCCACACCCAGTATATTATTATTGCAATGCCATAGACATTATTACCTGGGTGTACTATGAGAACATTGGTTGGATCAAGTTCTGTTCTCACAGTTTAGAAACACAAGATTTTGGATAATTATGTAGTGAAGAATCCCTCCGTTACCGTGCAGCAAATGAAAAAGTTCTGTTTGTCTGCCAGTACTTCAGATAACTTCTAGAAATGACAGCTTACAAACAAAGTTAGAGTTTATTCTGTTTTTTTTTCATGATTTTTGAGATTTAATTTTTCAAAACTATATGCTGAACTGCAGCATTATAGTTGATATAACCACTTACTATATTTAGAGGGTTGAACTTTGCTAGACTTGTAAGGGCCCACAAAATGTTAGACTAGTAACCTCCTATGATCCATTGATTTTCTGCTCTTTAATCAAAGTACATTATATGATTTATTTATGATTGATACAGACACTAATGAAAAAAAATTCAAACTCCTGCTCCTCTCCATACATCAGCAAACTTTTTTTTCCTGGAACTTAATGTCTTATCTACTGCTTCATTAAAGAAGTGTCTTTGCTGACCTTTGCCCTGGCATTAAGAATCACCTCCCCCATATGCAGACTCATGTTAGCAACACATGCAAACATTCCTTTCCTTGCTCCAGATGCACCTTGTCACATTGCCATATCATATGTACCTGTCATACTCCAACTTCTCATGTCTAATTGTCACATCATTAATCACAGTCACTCCAATATTCTTACACACTTACTGGGAGCTTTTTCTTTGTCCCTTCCTTCCTCTCTGTCCAGCAACCACAGATTCTGGTAAAGCACTTCTAACATTCAGACACCAAACTCTGGTGTGTCACTGGACCTTCCTTTCGTACATTCCTCTACATATTTGCACTTTCACATTTGGCCATCCCTTTATTAGCTGTAACCCAGTGGTTCATCCCTTTTCCAACTGCAGCCTGTTCTGCGCTGCTCCAGGTAAACACAGTCATAAGGCAGGTTATCCCACTTCTGTAAACCGTAGGACAAACCTCTTGAAACTCATTCAACAGCTCCTTCTCTGTTTCCTTGTAAATTCCTGTACCACTTTTTTTCATGGATCTCCATAGCCCATGCAGCAAAGGCCACTTTATCGAGGAAGTACCCATCATGTGATGTACTGCTTCGGAGTTGTTGGAAGAATAGGTAGAAATTCATGGAACCTGATTTTGCATGATGACATTCTAATAACTCTTCCCCTGTAAATACCTTTTAGATTTTTGTTTTTTAGCTCTTATCCTGGCCACAGTGGCAAGAGTCATTGAGTATTGTATCGGTATGATTGTCTAGTTATTGCCATTGGGGATCTGTACCCTTTTGACTGAGTACCCTTCAGCAGTCCAGGCAACTGTTGGAGTGTGATTTTTATTCTGTAGTTGCTGGATGACAGTTTAACTATTTATTGCCATTTCAGCTTATAGTTGAAATCATGTAGCTCAAAGGTTACCCTTGACAGTTATGTGTCTGGTCTGTTTGCTGGATCTTATTTGAATCGGTGTACCTTTTGGTGTGTGTGTGTGTGTGTGTGTGTGTGTGTGTGTGTGTGTGTGTCTCTGTGTCTGTGTGTGGTCTAAACCAGAAGTCCAGCAAAATATACTTTATTAATGGTAGGCTCTTTTTGTCTATTGTAATGATGACTTCATCAGATACCACCTAAAAGTAATGACCTGTTTAAATAATTGATGAAAACTGATGCAGTGATCCATAACAACTCATCATACAGGAAGAATCAAAAACACAATTGTTTTCAAAAACAGCTACTATGAGCACATCATGGAAAAGAATGTACTTAATAGTAAAACAGTCCAAAATTGACACTAGCCCAGAGTAAACAAACTAAAGTCCTATAAAATTTGTATTCACAGAAAAAAAATGATAAAACTTAAGTTAACACATTGTGTTTTTCAGTCCTCCACCCCCCCTCCTCCCCACCTGTAAGGTAACTTTAACACTGATTAGTCAATTTCAACCTTGAGTTTTTTTGGCTTCTAATAACAATTGCCAAAGCAATTCCCTTTTGCCCATTTTTAATTCCATATTGCCAAAGCAATTCCCTTTTGCCCATTTTTAATTCCATATCACCCCTCCCTTCTTATCTGTCATAATCTTCTCTACTCTAAGTAGTTAAAATATTTTAAAAGCTGTACATTCCAATTAATGGTGATACAGGACATTATGCTCCATATGACTTTTAAAGTGGTCTATATTAGAAGATCAAATGTGTAGGTGATCGAACACCTAAAGATTGATTTTCTAATATCTAACCGCACAATGTCGAACATCCAAGGAAAACACGTCCCTCGGCCACAACACAATAGAATTTACTTTACATCTAAATTGAGTGGGGGGGTGTGCCCCCACACCCCCCCTAACTAAATATACCAACTCCAAGATTGCTCAACAGTAGTGAAATAGCAAACTCCGGCGAACGGCCAAGGGAAATCTTTCCTTGCCTTAAATCGGCCGTTCGCCATCTTTTTTATTTCGATATTAGAAGATCGATGTTTAGGTGTTCGATCACCTAAACTTTCGGTCTTCTAATATAGACCCCTTTTAAAGGCATATAAATGGTTTTCAGTTTTGTATCACAACTTCTCATTAATCAATCCCACATAAAGTGCTTAATGGTAAACACTATGCAGTGTATACTACACATTCTCAGCTGCAGATGAAATGACTTCTAGATTATCTTTAGCATATTTGCAACATGTACACAAATATTGATGTTACATGCACTTCAGGGTTTCACTGGATAGGCTGGCTGTCGGCCATAAGGCAAATGACATGTAAACTGTAAGCTACCAAAATCATATTCAGTTGTGCTGTAGAGATGGAAAACTGTTATATTTTTTGTAAATTGCTGGGGACTGATTATTTGTTTAGACATCTCCACAGACTATATTTGCTTAAAATAAAGAATATGCTTCTGTGCAGAATATTCTTCAGTGCTGAGTTTAAAGGCTGTACAGGGAGGGACTGACTTAAGGTTGTAAGGCAGAGTCAGTAGCAATCACAAATGAGAAGATTTAAGAAAGAGATAAGTAGACATTTTAAAATAGGTGGGCCTTGACTTAGGCACAAGCAGAGGCATGTGATAGCATGATGGTTGGGGAAGTACATGAATCATGTGCCATAGTTGTGGGGAGGGATTGTGGTTAATTTATGATAGATTGCAAAGGCCTTGGACTGTATAGCAAGTTAAGTATCTGTAGAGGTGATTAAATGATTGAGTGACAGCTATGTGGTGCTTCTTAAAGAGAGGTGGATCACGGGTGGGTTTTAGGAAAGGTGATTTGTCAGAAACAAAGGTGCTGTGGGTTTAAGATTAGAAGTTAAACATTTGGATGAGTAGGGTGAGACTGAGTGAGTGAAGGAAACAGGGTTTGAACATATGAACTGTATTTGTACAAAAGTTGCCTTCATGTGGTGTTATATCATTTTGTGTGAGCGTACCAAGATGAAACATAGATATGTAGGTCATCAAATCTTTATGGGGAAAGATGAGTAATACGTGCAAAAGAGACATGAAAAGTTATTTGAGTGTGTAGAGGGTTATGGATGAAAACAAGGTGTTAATTTTCATCTGTCTCAGATGACTCAGACTATATATTTTGTGTAAAAAAGTGGTCCTCTCATGACATTTATCAATGTAGAGAAATAAGGTGAATAGTGTTGGTTTAAGATGATTACTAACAGGTGTTTGGAATTTTGTCCCACCTCATAGGACTGATTACTAACATTTTATCCTCTCTGGCTGTCTATTAACTTAGAATGCATGTTTTTCTCTGGCTTTCTTACAACTTTTTTAGTACTACTCAAACAGCAGTTGTTTGTTTTTGTACAGTTTGTGTTTTACAGTTATTGCTGGAACTGCTTTTTGTGTGATATATGTGCAGTATTTGTAATTGGACTAGATCCATTTTTTTTGTGGTTATTTAGTCTTAACACAGATTGAGCAAACATATGCTCTTATTTCTAACAGCCAAGAGGTTCCAGACCCTTTCCTTCTAAGGAAGTAGCCAACACTATTTTGGTTTCTGTGGTATATATTATAAATACATAGTGAAAGCTACAGTATATATATTAAAATTATGTTAGAAATCTTCTATTAAAGAGACAGAGAGTTAGTAATATAACAGTGACATACTACAGACGTTTACTTTCTGTGCTAGGGCACTTCTGGCCATTAAATTCAACATTGGACATTTGGTGACCTTGTCCTATGCATTGGTACCTTTAAAGTTAATTGCTGCAGCATGTTACAGCAATCATTTCTTGCTTACATCCTTGCTGAGAGCATATTCTGAAGTATGTAAGTGGTTTAGTGGCTTGGATGGTGAGTAGTAAGGGCTCCAGCAGCCTTCCCAGTCTACTGGACTATCTAACAGTAATGACAACCAGCTGCTGTCACTGACTTCTCTGAAATTTTCCAGGTTTTGTTGTGTTCTTTATTTAAAAAAGTAGTGATTTGTTGACAAAAATGTATTCACCCTGTCTTCTTGGTCTTCAAAAAATACATGATAAATAAGCTCTACTGTCAGTTATGTGAAGGAATAATATCTGTAGGTATGTATATATGTATGTATGTGTGTATATGTATATGTGCATACATATATACATATATGCATGTATATATATATATATATATATCAGAACCTTATACATGTGTAACATATAACACAGTTATCCCAGTGACCACAGTAAAGCACAAATACAGTCATCTGAGCATGAAATTGAGGAAAGTCCATGATAAAATATGTGACATTAGAATTTGACCATTTGGCACCTGAAAGCTTATAATGCAGCATTATGACTTGACAGCTCCAGTTAATAAGGGTAACTAGCCTGTCAGATGTGAATAAAACAGACATGTCTGTCTTATGGTGCAGGTAATCTGAGTTTGAATAGTGCAGGTAATCTGAATTTGACTTGACCACCTATAGGTACTGGAAGTGGATAATGGAAGTGAATGACCACTGCCATCTCATCTGTCCTGTGAAGGGAGGAAGGAGGATGGTGCTTGCCACTCAGGTCGATCTAGCAGGAGCAGGAGCACTGTGTTACCCATTGCAGTATGGTCCTAGTGAACATGCACTGTCATAGAGCAGATGCACAAGATGAGGAAACTCTGCATATGGTGATACGGTCCACTCAGAAAGCAGCACACATTGGAGCTTGGTGAGCCACTGAAGGGTGGGGTTCCACTTGGTAGTTGAGGCTATGTTACCCTCTAGGATCAGCAGGCTGACCTATTCCCTACCACCCAACTATTGACACCGAGAGAATGTTTGGCTGATAGGACATCCTGGGCAGGAGTGAATGGAACACAGGGGTTTCACCTAGCCCAGGAATGTCTGCTTCTTGTCCCCGTAGAATAACTGGGCCAAGTGGGAGCAGGCAGAACAGTCACAGTTGTGGTCCTTTGAGGAAGCCAAAAAAGAAAGGAGCACAGACACATAACTGAATGGGTTTGCAAGGAGTTCTCCACTAGGTTAAAACTTACTAAGGGTTAATTATGACATATCCATTGGTCACGCTGGGTTGAACAGTCTAAGAAAGCTTAAACTTTTGGAAATGTGACAGGATACAGTAGGAATATAACACCTTCTAGCTATCAGGGAAAAAGCTCATCTTACATTGCAAAGTCCTCTCTTCACTCTATATCTCATCTGAATATCAAGATAAAATTTAGGAAGTCAGTCACTGCTTATAGGTCATAGTGTCCTATATATGGGGGATTTAATGCCCCCAGGCTGGAGAAAAATGTGTATCCTGTGCTTTTCGCCCAGTAGGTCAGACTATCAGGATGTGCATTTCCCATTCCCAAACTACTTTAGACGTGAAAGTGTGCAGGCAGGTAGAGAAGGAGGAGTTTCTATTTATATTCAAGGTAGTTTGGTGTCAAATGTTATGATATGAGGTATTGCCAGGTTTACCAGGAGAAGTAGGGCAGTGGATGTATAATACATGCCAGCATAGCTAACTGGAGTTTTACAAAGAATTATGTCATTTGTATATCAAACTGATTTGTACAGGAGCTTGTGTTGAAAATGTATTTGTAAAGCTGCTTGTGTTAAAAATGTACCAACAGTGGGTCCTGCTGGACAAAAAAGGAATACACCTGTATGTCAGACTGTATTGGAACTTAAAATGAATGTATGGTAACGGAGGATCCTGGAAGAGAAGAGGTTAATCTTAATCCAGCTAACTTTGAAAAATACTCTTAAATTAAATTGGTTTAAGTCATAATCATTGTATCTTACAGATCTGATTGCAGCCAGAGACAAAGTGCCTGTGAAAACCAGGGCTAGGAATCCTATTGTATTGTCCTTAGGGGTGAACTAATCACTGCCTGGAAGAGTGGAAGTTTTAAAATGGTTTATAGCAAAATGTTGTTGTCCAAGAAAACAAAGGCAAGGCCCCAGTAATGGAAAAGCACTCTCCTCAGCTACAACAGACAAATAAGACAACTTGTCAAATGTTGTAAGGGGCCCTTTGAGTGAAACGTAGCAAGTACAGCCAAGGATAACCATAAGGCCTTTTACAGCTAAATATGTACCCTAAAAGGTAAGGATCCAAGCATGGGCAGAACTAGTGACAAATGGTATCACACACACTGACCACTCAGATAGCAAACCTGTTAGTGGATAGGTTTGGTGAACATTTCACTCCCTTATCCCCTCCTAACTTATTACAAACCAACCCCCCACTCTGCACATCTGAAGAGCAGGTCCTCAAAGGCTTGTCCAAGGCAAAAAACACAGCCTCTGGGGGACCACACAACATCCCAGGCTGTCTTCTAAACAGGCTGAAACATGAGATAGCATCACCATTATGTACCCTGTTCAATTATAGCCTAACCACAGGCTTTGTTCCCTGTGGAATGGAGAACAGCAACAGTTTTTCCCCTCCACAGCTGAGGCCTAGCAAACAGATCTGAGGAATTACAGTCCCATAAGCCATAAGCTTGTAAGGTCATGGAATGTATCAGTATGGATCTCATAAAGAAATAGGCGGTCTCCAAACCCTGGATGCTACCCAATTCAGCCTTGTCAAGGGCAGATCCTACCTGTTAAATCTGGTAGACTTCTTTGAAAAAATTACCAGGGCCATTGATGAGGGCAAATCTATTCACACAGCATACCTTGACTTGGTAAAGGCTTTCTACAAAGTCCCACATTCAGACAGAACTGATAAACTTTAATGTAACCCCCCCCCCCTCATTGTAAGATGGATTGCCAACTGGCTCACAAACCAGGCACACACTATCAAAGTGGGTGACTTCACATCAACCAGCAGAACTGTTACTAGCGGGGTGCTACAGAGGTCAGTGCTGAGCCCCCTACTATTTGGTATATACTTCAAAGAAGTTCAGATCAAAACTAAGAGCTAGTAGCTGACCAAGTTTGCAGACAACTGAATCACCAAATAATATCAATGTACGGTCTCATTCAGACCAACAACTGGTGTATTACTCACGGTCTCAAACTGAATGCAGAGAAATGCATCATCATTCCCTTTGGCACAAACAATGTCCCTTCACACTATCAAATCAACAACAATACCTTATGTACCCATGAAGTGGTAAAGGAACTGGGATCACAATTTGACTGCAACCTTTACTTTAACCACTTTGTATCTACTGTAGTAAAGAAGGATTTCTACATAGCACACTTGATTAGTAAAGGTATCAACTCGAGAGCAAAAGAGGTTATAATCCCTCTATACTCGACACTAATCTGGCCCATAATTGAGTATAACACTCCCTTCGGCATGTACCGGACAAGGCACCTAAAGCAACTGGAGAGACCTCAAATGTTTCTGACAAAGAAGATCAAGGGGTTCCAGCATGTGCCTTAAAGTCCCTGTCACTATACTCCATGTCATATAGACTTCTTAGGGGAGGCTTATGATTGGCCTATGGAGCAATCCAAAACCCAAACCTAATGAACTTGCTGCATATCAGTAAATCACACAGGACTAGAGCTACCCGTTAAAGAGACTTAAATATGGCCTGCGACTTAAATAAGGCATGCTGGAGGGAAAGATTTATCTCTATCAACAACTGCCACATCTTTAGAACAAGCTACCAATTAGTGTGAAACAGAGCACCTCTATGACACTGTCCAAGAGGAACTTGGATGAGTGGATGGGGCAGCATAAATTCTTACTGGGAATAGCACCCACAACTCTCCTGGACATGGGCAGTCATCACTAAATGCAGTCTTTGGTATTGACTATCATTTTCATGGTATTACATTAGAATGAAATGGCTAGGCTTAAAATGGCTTCCGGGTCGATAGCCTAATAATCTCCTATGATCTTACGATCCTATTCTTGATTCTGTAACACATGTTCTAAGGGAAATTGTGCTTGGTGCAGAGAGCTGCATCTGAAAATACTTTGAGCATCTATTTTTATTCCAAGTGAATGTCCCTCTCCAGTGCCCATGGTGAGGGTTGAGACTCCTTGATCACTGGCCCAGAGCAGGGATGTCACATCAAGTTTATATAATAAGGCTGGTAATTATGAGATAATTTCAGTTATGCTGGGCTGGGATGAAATCTTGCAAAACTGCACTTTTTTTTATAGACCTCCACATCAAACTAATTGAGTAATGATGGATTTTTGTAAACCACTGATTTTGCTTTTTGAGGAATGGTGCAATCTTATTGTCAAAATACAAATTCCCTTAGTGTTAATTGGAATGGTTTGAATATAAACAAAGGACTGGTTAGTGAGTTAGTTGTTATAAGCATAGGTATGGGTTATTTTCACTCTGTGTCTTTGCTTACTAGATGTGTTAATAGTTTGGACAAAGCTTGAGTTAAAAATCAGGAGTTATTAGTTAATTGTGAAGTTTGTGAAGAGCGTTTAGGTTCTTAGGTATGTACTATTCTAATGGCCCTGAAGCCTTAACAAGCCTAGCCCATAGGATTGCCCTGGCATCGTGCCACCCAACCTTCATTCCCAGTGCCTCTGTCGAGTAGAGCCACTGGAGTAATTCCCAGGATGAAATTTCTATTTCCCATCCACTCAGCAAGATTTCTCTTGAAGAGGGCCAGTGAAGTGCTCTGTTTGACATGTATGGGAAGTCTATTCCATAGCACGGGCAGTCTATTGATTGTGGTAATGAGGTTGAGGTGTCTGGAGCGTGCGGTGAGGAGGGATTAGGATTTTTTTTAGATGTAGCATTTCTAACAGAGCTGGGTCAGACATGGTTTTGTAAGTCAAGCAGAGATCGCCTCTAAGTCGGCGATATGAGACAGAGAATATTTGGAAGGTTTTTTTGAGTTTGTCCATATAGGTCAAATGTTTAAGGCCTAGGATCCTCTTTGTAAGGTACTTTTGTGGCCGCTCCAGTTGTTGCAGGTGTCTAGTAGTAAGGTACATGCCAAATGGGGCACTGTACTCAATGACTGGGCTAATGAGCGAAGAGTAGAGGGAGACAGTGACCTCTTTCTTCCTGGATACAATACCCTTAGTAATGAGATGTGCCACATAGAAGGACTTTCTGACCACAGTGGCAATGTGGTGGTCAAAAGAGTGGTTGCTGTCAACCTGTGTTCCCAGATCTCTCATAATGCTTTATGTGTTCAGTGGACTACCATCAGTGTGGTAATTCATGGGAACTGGGTTTTTCCCAAAGGGGATGATGGCACATTTTTTGGCATTGAGAGTAAGGCCATGGTTCTGACACCAGTCGTCGGTCTCAGTGAGGCCTTTCTGTAGGATGTCAACATCACTTGGGAAGTTAATAATGTCTCCCAACTTGCAATCATCTGCAAACTTTGTCAGCCAGAGTCCCTTTGAGTTGACCTGGACTTCTGAGAAGTAGATACCAAACAGGAGAGGACCCAGGACCGATCCCTGTGGGACTCCACTGGTGACTGGTCAGCAGACTGACTTGGAGTCAGCTACTTTCATACTGTGGGTTCTATCTGTGAGCCAGTTTGCAACACACCTAGCAATATAGGGGTTGATTCCTAGCTTAGTGATTTTTTCTATGATTCGTGAGTGGGGAATGGTATTAAAGGCCTTGGCCAGATCCAAGGTAGGCTGTATGAACCGGTTTACCTTTAAATACGCAAATTGCACATGTGCGAACATGTATAACGGCGACTTTATAAAGCGAAAGTTAACTGCGAAAATACAAAAATATCAAAAACCACAGTGGAATTTTTTTTCACTTTTTTTCGACATATAACCATCACACGCATCTCCCTGTGTTTGCCATCAAGCCATAAACGTAAAATCAAACAAAACAGTGATTCCTTCAATGAAAGTGCCACAATAAAGTCCCATGTTCACAATAATCAATGTATAACTTCCTCAGTTCTATTCTTTGGCAGTACTCACCAATAAAGTGATGTGATCCAGAAATACTGAGTGCAAGGGTGAATACAATCACGAGAAGGAGCAGTATTTTGCAACTAATTTAATGAATCACCTGTGAACTTAGTAAGTTTTGCCAAAAGATTTGTAAAACATGCTTCTTTATCCAACAATCTCCTACGTTTTAGTGAGGAAGGCAGACATAACAAAATTCTACATCTCAAATCATCAACATGATTTTGCTCCAGTTGCACAGCTTGCAGTATGTCAAGTATATAAAGTGTTTTCTTACCCAACAAACTACTTAGTCACCTGTGCCAACCCTGAACTGCATTCTGGCTACGAGGGTAGCCCATACCACAGGTGTCATACTGATTCCAAAAGGTGCAATCAAACAAAGGAGGTACTTGTTCACTTGTATTTCCCCTCATACCATAGCGCCATGGCCTGCCATATATATAGGTTTCCTTAAAGAAGTTACACAATGGCCTACCCTCCTCCAGCATGTCAGCTTTGATTTCATGGAAAGTATTACATATGTCCCCAGGGTCAACAAATGCTAATGTAGGTATCTCCTTGCACAGCATTGCAAAGGAGATACTGCTTCCAAAGTGTCCTGCCAAATGTAAACGTTGTATATTTCTCCACACAATTTGGCACAAATGAAACCAACAGCCCTTGGTTAATGTGTTAGGCAGATGTTTCTGAATGGAATTCACTGCAGCCCTTTCAAAATCATTTAACACCATATTGGGAAGTAATCTAAATTCATTTTCACTGCACAATTGCAACACTATTCTCCAAAACTTATCATAACATATTTCACTTTTGCTGGGCAATATCCCATAGACAACAGGTACCACCTTTCTGTTCACTCCACCTGTCAGTGTGCAGTGTAATGTATACACTTGTCTACATTCAGTAGTGCTTATAGGGAAGGTCCCATCTGCCATTAGGTATTCTGACTCACAAAGCATATTCAAATTGTCCCTGGTGGTTATGACAACAACATTGGTATCACCTTCGTTATCTGCACTATATTTGATAATGAAGGAACCGGTCTTCAAAGGTAGCATGTCAGCACTCAGTTCCCTAAGATTATGGAAGCCATTGCACATTTCCAATTTCTTCCTGTACCTCTGCCTCCCAATGGTTTGTTTAAGGGCACTGGTGTTATTAACACATTGACAACATCAGTTGATGTACCGGCTAGGACTTCATCAACTATTTTGCAGGGGACCTCCACAGATTGCTCAGCACGATGTTTCAACTGTTCTTTTACTCTCATCACCTCCTCTTGCACTACATCAGGGGCATGGTAATGTGGCGTGCTTTTCATCAGCCTATAGCCATGTGCATCCCTTTCAGTTACACATCTACCATTGCACCTTTGTTTATTTTTCCTTGTACAGCACCAATATTGCTTGACCTGAACAGCCTTTTTCTGGTAATACTGATACCCGACAACTAGCAACAATTCCCGACCCTTTTGAGTCCTACTTGTGCTGTATACTGAATTAACTTTGCCTGGTGCATAATCCTGCAAAGTTCCTTCCCCAGCCTGTTAACACATGTTATAGACATTCACAACTGTAAACTTCTGCGCTGTACAAATATAACATCTAATACACTTTCTACCACTTCGTATGTCATATCAACATTACATGTTTATGAAAACTGTTAGTCTGACATGGTATGGCTAGCTGAAATAACATATAATTGCCAGTACATATAGTTCGAATATATATTGCTCAGGATAGTTATGACAGCTTACACATATTTGAAACAGTATTGTTGATATATGTAAACTCATTTTACTTGCTGTTTCTAATAAACTGTAGATATTTATAGAGCAAAAAACTTCCGACTCTCCACGTTAATAAAATCTTACTTTTTATTCATAAAACAAACAAACGGTAAGCGCTTTCGCGTATGCTACCATACGCTTCATCAGACAATTTGATATGAGAAAATAGCTACGAATTTATAGGGAGGCACAGCCAACAAACAATTGTCTTGAATTAATCAATTAACTTATTATTCAATCAGGTAAGCATTTAAGCATTTAAAGGAAGGCTCATTTTAAAAATTTGTATAGAACAAACTTAAAACGAGCATCAAAGTTAAAACAAACTAAATCATAAGACCTCAGAAACATTTCAGAAACATTTGAGTATTTATATTACATTAGAACTAAGATAACTTATACTAAACCACATTATAAAACAACTAAGCAACATTTGATTTAATCTATTTAAGCATATATCATTAAATTCATGTACTGCATTTTCAACTCACTTAAAATATGAAATTTCTCCAATTGTTAATGTAATAGTTTTTCTGCCAGTATATAAAAAAGCAATTCTTATTTATTTTAAACTGTAGATATTGTTACCTCTGTAGTCCTCTGATCATCCGATTCAAATATTTTCCTAAACTACTGAATGCTACTAACAACATGCAGATCAAACTATGCTGGGAAAATGTTTTACAGGAAGCTGGAGATACGTTATGACTTATGGGACATTGTTTCAGGTCATACTGCATATGTGCAATCGTTTAACATTCGAATTGCACTATAAGTTCGACCTTTACAGATTCGCACATAGTGGAGTCGCATACCTGCTATCTTGCAAATGATAGTTCGACATTCTAACACTTGCCCGTATGTGATTCACGGTATTAAGGGTAAACAGTATGAACCACCTTGCCTTCATCCACAGCTCTGGAGACTGACTCAAAGAAGTCAACCAAGTTCAGCAGGCATGATCTACCCTTCACAAAACCAAACTCTGCGGGATCCAGAGTTTGGAGATTCCCTATATCCTTGTTTATTAGGTCCATGATGATGCATTCCATAGCTTTGCATGTTAGACTTGTCAGGCTAATGGGGCGATAGTTCTCAGAGTCTGTAGTCGCTCCTCCTTTGTGGAGAGGGATGACTATAGCAGTACTCCATTTGTTAAGGACAAAGCCTGAGGTGAGGCTGTGATTGAACAGGGCACACAGGTGAGGTTCCAGTTCACTCTGTAGTTCATGTCAGGTCCCATAGAGGCTGTATTCTTGGCCTTCGACAGTGCTGTTTTAAGCTGTGCAGCAATATCGGTTGGCTTGGTATAGGAAGTACCATTGTGCAGCAGCTCAGAGCAAATCTGGGTATTACCATGGAGATTCTTTACATAACTATAGAAGGCCTTGTGGTTGTCTTTACTATCTGCTGCAATTCTGTTTCTATAGCTAGCTTTAGAGGATTTGATGAGGGATCTCAACTTTTTATTGAGGCTGATAAGGGAGTTTTTCCAGTCTTGCGACTTCAGCTTATTCCACATTAGTTTCCTCCTTCTGTTGTAGAGTTTGTTTATGGCAGAGGACCACCAGATTGGCATGCTTTTTTTGCAGGAGACCATCTTGGTTCTATTGGGTATGGCGTGATCCATGCAATTGTATACGTGTTTGCACAGTGCATTGGTGTATGATTGGGCGGTCATGCAGCTATTCTCCATTTGCATGAGTGCCGTGAAGTTAATCACCTAGGTTTTTAAGAGCCCAAAGTTAGCTTTGGAGATGTTTTTCATGGTGGTTACCTTTGTGTGTTTGTGTGTGTGTGTTAGGGGGGAGTATGTGGATTTCCAAGGTGAATAGTTTGTGGTTGGATCTAACTAGGGAAGACTTGACTGTTGGTGTAGAACAATGGTTTTCCATGTTAGTAATAATCAGATCAAGGATGTTACTACTTCTAGTGGGATTAAGAACGAGCTGGTTCAGGGTATTGGAAAAGTTGGGCAAGTGTATTGGTACATGAGTAGTTTTCCCAGTTAATGGAGGGGTAGGTGAAGTTGGCCAGTATGAGAGTGTTAGGCTGGACCCTAATATTCTCCAGGGTTCTTAGAAACATGAAGTGTGAGTCTTGCAACATGGTTGGGGATCTATAACAGGCTACGACTTGAATCACTGTCTTACTCAGTGTTAGCAGCACCTGAAGGATCTCTGATACGTTATGTTGGGCTAACAGTCTGGAGGTGTGCGCATCCTTTATGAATATGGAAACACCACCGCCTTTGGAGATTTGGTCCAAGTTCTGGGGGCAAAAGGTGTGGAATGAGTTATAGCCTGGTAGTGCAGGGGTGCTTTCTGCTGCCTTGAACCTAGTCTCTGTTACAGCACAAATGTGGATGTTCTGCATTTTAAGGAGTGTTTTGAGCGAGTGCATTTTGAGATTTAGACTTCTAGCATTGAGCAGCATGACCCTAAGATTGCATTTGTTTGTAGCTGTTATGGTGGTACTTTGGTCTTGGAAATACCACCTAAAAAGGTACTATAGGGGTGGCAAGAGCCTTGGCCAGTATCCAGAAGCCCCGAGGCGACAGATGCAGGCCATCTCTGGCAAAGCATCAAGGTCTGTCAGTCATGTCATCACACGCAGACAGATACTGGATCCCCTTAGAATGACACCAGAAATATAGCCAATTGTTGAAATCAGTCATTTTCTGCTTGCACTGTGGTATCATTCTGGGTGATGGTAGGATGCTGATCATGGTTAGGGTCATACCTGCCTGGGCTACATAATCCAAGAGCTCCTCCATACATATATACATACATACAAATGTTTCAAGCAAGGGTATTAAAGCCCTTTCTAGCTTGCCAATATGCCAAAACACTAGTTCCCATAATAAATAAAATATCTAAACTAGTACTTGCTTTAATGTAATTTGGTAGTCTGTTCCAGGTATCAGCTACTCTGTCAGAAAACCAGTTAGTACACTTCTCATTCCTATAGAATCTTATACATAGGGTTATCTGATGATTCTCTAGTACTTTTTGATAACCCCAAACATTTCCAGAGGTAGTTGTCCCTAAATGCCCTATGTACCTGAATAAGATCTCCTCTTAAATATCTGTAAGATACACTGTACAAGTTCAGATATTTTAGTCTTCCATAATAACTTAGATTTTCACATCCATGGATGCCCTTAGTATATTTCCGCTGTACTCTTCCAGTTTATTCATACTTGTTTTCCTATAGAGTTTCCATATTGTTATTCCATACTCAAGTTTGGGTCTAATGTAACTAGCAAACAATGACTTCATTATGTTTGATTTCCTAGACTTTATAAATCTTTTTATACAACCTATAGTTCTACAACTGTCATTAGCCAACTGGATGATATGATTAGAAAAACGCATAGCTAAATCTACCCATCATATACCCAGGTCCTTAAATGAGTCTACAGTTTCAAACACTGTGTGCTGTATTAAATATTCACCTTTCAGTTCATGTCTCCCAAATCTCATATGCTTAGTTTTTGATGTATTTATCAACATATTATTCTCCTGTGCCCAAATGGTCAATTTAGTCAAATTATTTTGCAGACATACCTTATCTGTAACACTTGTAATCAGTTTACCCAATTTCAGGTTGTCAGCATATAGAATGTAGAAAACATCAGATGAAAAAGTAAGGTCTGAAAGATACAATCTAAACAAGTAAGGGCCCAGTACAGAGCCCTGTGGGACACCTTGACTGTAACCAAGGATTTCACCTGTCCAGTTGGTGTGTGATACTTGCCATGTCCTATTTGTAAGCAATGCAGCTATCCATCTTATCAACAGTACATCAATACCTAGTTGTACAAATTTATTGATCAGTGTTTTGTGCATGACCCTGTCAAATGCTGAAGTTAATTTTATATAAATCGCATCACAGCACAATTTTTCATTCATAGCTGTTATATTGTTATAGAACATCATGTTACAGGTGGTTGTTGTTTGTCTTTCGGCTTTTCCCGGTAAGGGGTCACCACAGAGGAACTCCGGTCCGCTAATGATTGGCAGTTGTTTTTTTTTTTATGGTGTCAAGTTGCCAGCCCGATGTGCAACCTTCAACGAAGGCACTCCCATTCAACGCATGTCTTTCGAATGCACACTGAACCGCGGGGAGGACATGTAGTCTTCACACAGAAGGCACTCCCAACCCAAGCCGAGAATCGAACGGGAGAACCTCTTGCTGTGAGGCAACAACACTACTGCTGCACCACCAGGTGGTAATAGATTTATTTTCAACATATGCATGCTGATATATGGTTTCAAGACCCAAACTATCCAGTTCTGACAATAACTTATTCAGTATTACCTTCTCCATTATTTTTCCACAACATGATAGTAGACTTAAGAGTCTATATGATTCTGGGCATGTCCTACTCCCTTTTCCCTTAAAGACAGGTTTAATAAGTGCATGTCTCTAATCTTGAGGAATCTCCCCATATTTATATGACCTAGTGAATAATAGATGTAATGGCAGTGAAAGTTCTTGCTTAAGTGTTCTCAGGTCATTGTTACTTATTTCGTCTCCTCCCTGCACTTTGTTTGGATCCAGTTTGCACAGTTCTTTTCAATATAATCTAATTTGATTCCAGTATCTGGGGTTACCTGGATGTCCAAAAAAAGAGAAAACAACTTCACAGCACCAAGTTATGAAAGTTTAATAACTGGATATTTGCTGGTCTACTTTCATAACTTGGTGCTGTGAAGCTCTTTTCTCCTTTTTTGGATATTTGCTGGTCTACAAGCTTCATTTTTTTTTGCAGTGGTGTTTGTTTTCTTTGACTGTTATTTGGATGTCACTAGGACAACTTACCACCCCGTTTGTGCAGCCAAACTGTTTTGCATAAGATTTTGTAAATATATCTATAATCTGTTGTGTCTGAGAATAAATTTTAGAATCTGCAGACAGTTTATCAATTTGTGTATCTTTACTCCTTCTACATCTTATGTATCTATAAAAAGGTTTCCTATAATGCTCAATATCTTTATATAAATGTTCTCAAAATGTTCTTGATCTTGTCTAAAACTATGGTTAATCTGTTTGTCGAGCTTGTTTATTTCAGTTTTCAAAGTTGTAGTTCAACCTCTCTTCCATTTCTTATATTTTTTGTCTCTCACCTTAATCAGGTATCTTGTTCTTATGAAAATATGCCCCCCTGATGTTAAACATTTTTTTGACTTTTTGCACTCAAACAATTTCTCTTTCAAAACTTTCCACATTCCATCTGCAGTTTTTCCACTGAACACTTCACTCCAGTTAGTTTTATATAGTAATTGTTTTGCTTCCCTATAATCTGTAATTGACCTTATGTGCATTGGCTTAGATTTCAGTTTGGCAGAATTATCTAGCAACAAATTAACCTTTATGACCCCATGATCACTGCACATCAATGGTGGTAAAACTTAACTTGACGTTACAGTAATTTCTTTGGGAACACAAACAACATCTAATATACTCCGTCCCCTGATAGGCTTTTTTACAATCTGAAGCATTTGTTGTCCTGAATATACTCTGTAAATAATTTCTTTACTAACATTGTTGAATCAATATTATTCCAGTCTGTTTCTGGTAAATTTAAGTCCCCAGCTAATATTATTCTTCCCTCCTGTGTTTCATGTAACAAATGTATGAATTCCTCTAGGTCATCTGCAGTTGACTTTGGTGGTCTGTACACTCAAACTATTGTTATATGTTCCAGGGTTGTCTTTATTGTCACAGTTACACAGTCTTTAGTATTGGTGTTATCATTGAACATGTAATAATCATAAGTCTCATAGCTATTTTTAATCCCTATCATAACACCTCCACCTGATTTTTTGTTAGAATGTCTGTTACAGTAAAAACATTTATACCTTTATACCCTGACAGAAATGGTTTCCAGTCATTGTTCTTTAACCATGTTTCACAAACTCTAACAACATCAATCTTGTGGGAATGCAGCAGATTTTTTAATAAAAAAACTTTATTATTAATGCTCATAGCATTAACAACCATCAGAGATGTATCAAATGTTGTTATCTGTGAACTGTTACATTTTTGACCTGGCAAACATCCTGGCTAGTGTTTGTCAAATATTGCAAAATATCTGCTGCAAAAATTCTCTTCCCTGATCTAGACAAATGCCCATATGTTCCCAAAAGAAGACTTGGATGCTCTACACATTTCCATTTTTTAAAACAGGACATTTTTTTCCATGTAAGTGTTTACCCAAAAAAATCTTTTCATTCACAGTGACCTGACTATCCTTTCTATGGGTGATTTGTGAAAAATATGTCCTAACACCAGTACAAGCTATCCTATCTAGGAGGGCTATCAGTTCCCGACTAACAGTCAATAGAGTCTTTGTTGGTGACATCATTTGTACCAACATGAATCAAAACAGATTCATACTTCCTTACATTAAGGCGTTCCAAGGCTTGCTTTACATCCTCTATTTTTGCTCCTGGCAAGAATAACACTACTCGATGTTCATTATCATCACTGCAAATATAAGTATCAGTTCCTCTAATAACTGAATCTCCAATTACAAGAATATCTTTGCTGACCATCTCTGAAGAATCTTCAGCTTCTAATACAGTCATTTCTGCTCTATCAATTGTTACGAAGGATAAATCTTCATCACTATTAGTCTTATTAATTTATTGCATATTAAATTCTCATCAAGCTGTCACTGTAAATCCATAGCTTGAGCCATGTAGTCAAAAGCTATCTTTCTCTTCTTTTTTCTTGCAATAATGTTCTTCAATCCTTCCAAATTCAGTTTTGATTTCTTCCTTTTCACCTGCCCCTTGTCTCTTTTTTCTACCTTTTCCATTGGAAAGGTGATGCCTTTTTCTGTAGACTGAGGGTTTTCTGATAGACAGTTATCTTCATTACCTATCACCAGTGTGTTACATAACAAAGCAGAATCATTTTTACTATGCATTCTATGCCCCTTTTCATGTAGTCCAGGAATTTATGTCTCAGGTCATTCACATCCACATTTTCAATGACAGAGTCATATTTCATAGGTAGGTACTAGGCTATTGGCCCTAGGGCCTATATAAACCTAGCCAAAAAGGTACCCTGGCTTTCACCACCCAAGAAAGTTATTTTCCTGTGCCCCTGTCGAGCAGAGCCACAGAAGTGATCCCCGGGATGAATTTCCTATTTCCCATCCAATCATCAAGATTTTTCTTGAAGAGTGCTAATGAGGAGCTTTGTTTGATATAGATAAATAGTTTGTTCCAGAGTATGGGAAGTCTCTGGAACAGGAAACTATCCCTCCAGCATGTTCTGTTTATTGCAGTGACAAGGTTTAGGTCCCTAGCGTGTGTAGCTTGGAGGGATTGGAATTTCTTTAAGTAGAGCATATCCGACAGCTCTGGGTTTGACATAGCTTTGTATGTTAGGCAGAGATCACCCATGAGCAGGCGATATGTGACCCAGTAAAGCTGGAGTTTTATAGACGGTCTGCGTAGGGCATCTGTTTGAGGCCAGTAATCCTCCTTCTGAGGTATTTCTGCGGCCTTTCAAGTTGCTGTAGATGTCTTATGAGGTACATACCAAGAGGGGCATTGTACTCTATAATAGGTCTAATGAGGGATGAGTAGAGGGGAACAATTACCTCTTTTTTCCTGGATGAGAAACTTTTGTGATGAAGTGTGCACATAGAAGAATTTCCTGACTACTGTGGTGATATGATTATCAAAGGAGAGACTGCTGTCCACCAGTGTCCCAAGGTCGCTTATCACACTTTCGGTGTAAAGTTGACTAGCACCTATGTGGTAGTTTATGGGTACAGAGTTTTTACCAAAAGGGGTGACAATGCACTTTTTGGCATTGAGCTTGAGGCCATGGCTTTGACACCAAGCATCTGTCTCAGTGAGGCCCTTTTGTAGTATGTCCACATCTTTAGGAGTTTCGATTATGGCTCCTAGTTTGCAGTCATCTGCGAACTTCATTAGCCAAAGACCTTCTGTGATAGCCTGTATTTCATAGAAGTAGATACCAAACAGGAGGGGACCTAGGACTGTACCCTGTGGTACTCTACTTGTCACTGGTCTGAAGTCAGATTTGGAGTCTGCTACTTTCACAGTGTGGGTTCTGTCAGTGAGACATTTTTGCAACCCATCTTGTGACATATGGATTTATACCTAGTTTAGTGAGTTTATCTATAATTCCAGAGTGAGGGATGGTGTCGAAAGCCTTGGCGAGATCTAGATAGGCTGTGTGAACCATCTCGCCTTTTACAAACCCAAACTGGGTGGGGTCCAGAGTTTGGAGATTACCAGTGTCTTTGATTATAAGTTCCATAATGATATGTTCCATGGCCTTGCAGACCAGGCTAGTCAGGCTAATGGGGCGGTAATTCCCAGAGTCCGTGGTAGATCCCCCTTTGTGGAGTGGGATAACCTTCGCTGTGCACCATTCAGTCAGCACAAAACCTGAGGTGAGGCTATGATTGAACATGGTACTTAGGTGGGGTGTCAGTTTGTTCTGTAGTTCATGTAGAACGCAGCCTGGGATGTTGTCAGGTCCCATGGATGCTGTGTTCCTGGCTTTGGAAAGTAAGGTTTTTACCTGTGCAGCAATGATTACAGGAACTTTGCATTCTTCCGGTATAAAGATGGGCCCTTTAGGGGGTGAGAGGGGGGTAAAGTTAGCACTGAACCTATCTGCCAGGATGTTGGCAATATCAATTGGTTCTGTATATTTAGTGCCATTGTGCTGTATTTCAGAGAAGAACTGAGTGCTGCCATTGAGATTCTTGACATAGCTATAGAATGCTTTGTGGTTGTGTTTAGAAACGGTGGCAATTTTGTTTTTGTAACTGGCTTTAGAGGATTTTGTGAGGGAGCTCAGCTTCTTACTGAGGCTGACCAGGGAGTTCCTCCAGTCATGGGATTTTACTCTTTTTTGCAGCAGTTTCTTTTGTCTGTTATAGAGTTTGTTTATGGCAGGGGACCACAAGATTGCTTCCTTTTTTTGGAAGATAGCATCTTGGTTCTGTTAGGGATAGCAGGATCCATGCACTCGTGTAAGTACTTATGAAGTGTATTTGTTTAGGATTCAGCAGTTGTACTGCTGTTGTTTGTCTGCATGGGTGTTGTGAAGCTTGCCACTTCTGTCTTAAGTGTGAAGTTGGCTTTCGAGAAATTTTATATGGTGGTTTCCCTAATGGGGGGTGGGGGTGAGATGTGGATGTCTAGGGTGATTAGCTTGTGGTTGGATCTGACCAATGAGGAATTGACCTCTGGTGCAGAACACCAGTTGCCCATGTTGGTAATGAGCAGGTCTAGGATATTGCTGCCCCTGTTGGGGATGTGACAAACTTGATCCAAGGCATTGGAATTTATGAATTCCAGAAAACATTGAGCAAAATAGTTGATACATGAGTAGTTTTCCCAGTTAATGGTGGGGTAGTTGAAATCTCCCATTATTAGGGTGTTAGGTTGTACCCTAATATTTTTCTAGTGTATCAAAAATGAGGAGTGGGAATCCTGCGGCATGATGGGGCATCTGTAGCAAGCTACAATCTGGATTGCGGTCTTGCCCACAGTTAGTTGCACTTGGATAATCTCTGATGCATTATGCTGAGCAACTAGCCTGGAGGTGTAGATATCCTTAATGAATATGGACACGCCTCCACCTTTAGTGTTTCGGTCCAGGTTAGGTGGCCAAAAGGTGTCATATGAATTATAGCCTGTTAATGCAGGGGTGCTCTCTGGAGCCTTGAACCAGGTCTCTGTCACTGCACAGATGTCAATGTTCTCCATTTTAAGGAGTACCTCAAGTGAGTGCATTTTGAGGTTTACACTTCTAGCATTGAGTAGCATTACCATCAGATTTTGCTTGCTTGTACCTTTTACAGTGATAAATTTGTCATTTGAACCTTGCCTAAAAAAGACACTATAGGGGTGGCAAGAGCCTTAGCCAGCATCTGGAATCCCAGGTGCATGCCATCTCTGGCAAGGCATCGTGGTCTGTTGGTCATGTCATCCTAGGCAGACAGATACTGGATCCCCTTAGAATGACACCAAAAGCTTAGCCAATTGTTGAAGTCAGTCATTTTGTCCTTGTACTCTGGTATCATTCTGGGTGATGGCAGGTTGCTACTCAGGGCTAGGATCATACCTGCATGGGCTACTAGATCAGAGAGCTCCTCTATGTCTCTCTTTATGTAGTCCAGGGAGGTATGTCTCAGGTCCATCACACCAACATGGACAATGACAGAGTCATATTTGTACTTGCTGTGGAGTGACCTGAGTGCATGCGTTATGTGGCGGATCCTGGCACCCGACAGGCAGATGACATTAACTTTCTCCTATTTTAACCTGGTGAGTGGAACATCAGTATGCCTGACTATAGAGTCACCTATGACTAGAGTGTTGGGTATGTTGTTATGCCTTATGGGCTGTGGTTGGGTGGCACATTGAGTTTGTGGGCTATGTGTCATTCAGGTTGTGTTGGGGGGGGGGGTAGAGGTTGCTTGTGTTTCTGCTTTGGAGGTCTCTGTTAATTGGGCAGATTTTTATTGTGAGCCTCCGTGAATGTAGGTGTGTGTTTTGTGTTTCTATGTGTCTGTTTTGGTGGTGTAGGTTTTGAGAGACTATGTGATGAATGTGGTGTGGTGCAAGTGTTTACCCTCTCCTCTTGACTGTCTAGTCCAGTCTTAGGTGAATAGAACTTTGCATTCAGTTTGGCTATATAAGTGCATCTCTCACGGGTTGTAGTGATGGGTGGTAGGAGGAGAGGGTTGTCTGTGTATATGAGGCAATTGCTGCATTGCCCCAAGATGCCCAGATTCATCAGGTGGACAGGAGAAAACATTGAGAGCTGACCCATAGACATGCCTGGATAGGTGCTTATTAAGTACTAAAAACTATTTTCCTCTAGACAAGTGAGGAAAGTTGAGTGCTGTAGTAATTTGTAGCTTATTTAGTGCTTACAATGAGTTCTGAACAAGTGCTATTTATACCTGTTCTTGAGGAACCTGAGTGCATGTGTTATGTGGCGGATCCTGGCACCTGACAGGCAGCTGACTGTTATTTTCTCGTTATTCAACCTAGTGAGTGGGACATCAGTGTGCCTCACTTTCGAGTCACCTATGACTAGTGTGCTGGGCATGCTGTTTTGCGGGGCTTTGATTGAGTGGCACACTGTTTAGGAGAGTTATATGTCTTGTGATTAGTGTTGTGTTGTGGTGGTTGAGTGCATTTCTGCCTTGGACGTTTCTGCTGTTTGGGTAGATTTTTATTGAGAGCCTCCGCGAAGGTGGGTGTGTGGTTTGTGTTTTTAAGTGAAGGCAGTGCTGGTGTGTGTTCTGGAGGGCTATGTTTTCCATGTGGTGTGGTGCAAGTGTTGACCTTCTACTCTTGACCACTTATTCCAGTCTTGGCTGGAGACGGTGTGGCTTCCAATTTGGATATACAAGTGCATCTCTCACAAGTCTGAGTGCTGGGAGGTAAAAAAGAGGGTTGTTGGTGTACATGAGGCAGTTGCTACATTGCCTCAGGATGCCCAAGTTCATAGGAGAAAACACAGAGAACTGACCTTTAGACATGCCTGGAGGGGTAGACATTAATAATAAGTACTGGAGCTGTTTCCTTGTAGAACATTTAGTGCTGGTACCACTTTTGTGTGCTACAATAATTGCTACAAGAAGTCTGGTATGGTAAAGTGCTAGACTAATAAGCTAGTAAGAGGAGAGAACTAGCAGATCTCAGGGAAAAATTGAAGAGCAGAATGTGGCACCTCTCAGAAGCTTACATACACTCCTGGATACAGCAAATCTGTATCTGGACTAGACTAGTTGCAGGAAAGGTGTGAAACAAGTGCAGACATGGGCTTTTAAAGCAGAAAGTTGAAAGAGATGGAAAAACTTCCCAAACGGCCAATAAAATACAAATTCTGGGCCAGAAACCACTTCTTTTGTGGTAGATAGGCTACCTAGTGTGTACCACTTCCACTGATAAGCTGGAAGGCTTCCCTTCAACACAGAAAGGCTTGGAGGGACTCAGAAGCTTACATACAGTCCTGGATACAGCAAATATGTATCTGGACTAGACTAGCTACAGGAAAGGTGGGAAAAGCACAAACGCTTCACCCTCATGACCAAACCACACCAACTGTGGTTAAATCTAGCATTACCCACACCCACTCATGGGTTATTGTTTAATTATGCAATAACTGGCAATTAGTATTCCAAAACGTGCATGCTGATTGGCCAGCCCAACCATCGTGCCCGTTGTAAATCCGACATGTACTAATGAGAAAAGGTCTGGTCGACCAAACTTTTTCCATTAGTATATGTCCAAATTTTTTTTTGTCTGTGTGAGCACAGGTAGCAATGGAGAAAGGAAGATCTCCATTGCTTTAATCTCGCTATGTTATACGTTTAACATAGCGAGATAGAAGATATCTCGCTATGTTAAACTCATTTAATATAGTGAGATAACTTTAAAAAAGCAACGGAGATCTTCCTTTCTCTGTAGCTTTTTTAAAGATATCTCACTATGTTAAACTCATTTAACATAGCGAGATAGCTTTAAAAAAGCAATGGAGATCTTCCTTTATCCATTGCTTTCTCTACACAGCTCTGATGTACTGTGTAAGTGTGGGAACACAAGTTCCATACTCATGTGCAGTACATCAGAAAAAGCCCCAGGATAGTGTAAAACCACAGCGGTATTATACAAAGACATTATTTAAGAAAAGTAAGTATTATTTTTCTTAAATAATGTCATTGTATAATAGCAATAACCCACGTCTGGGTGTGGGTAATGCTAGATTTACCCATGGTTGTCTGTTTGGTTACTCAGGCTTTGCCCTCATGACCAAGCCACACCAATCATGGGTAAATCTAGCATTGCCCACACCCAGACGTCGGTTATTGCTTAAATAAGTCCCACCAATGTGGTGGTGCTTTTTCCACCTGCAGCAAAGCATAGGTAATCAATCTGAGTTTCTCACTAACAGAAAAAAAAAAACCTCAAGCTGTACAGTTCGAATATGGTGAGGATATTGACAGGCTTCATTTGCATTCATCTTGCTGCAGGCTTTTAAGGCGGACTTGTTTAATTAAATGAATGAGGTTTAGAGTGGTGGTTTTTAGATTAATGAAATATCTATGAGGCAATGCGATTTCTGTCAGAGAGTCTGTTAACACTGAACACTGAGCATCAATCATGCAGACTTACTTACAGTTTTGGACCGTTTCCCATGTATGAATTATACTCAGGTAGGTGCAGCATACTCTTTACTACTGCATGTGCCAAGGAAAGATCCATTTGCTTGAAGGCATGGGTCTGAAAAGGAGCAAAAATAGATGGGAGATCACTGTGCATGACTTGAAACAGACTGAGCCTAATTAGGTGGTGAATATCATGGCTACTTTATTGAACCCATGTAAAATCTATATATGCATAGATGTACAAGACCTTAATAAAGTTCATGTTTATTTATTATCATTTGCTTTTACAAACCTGGCCCATCTCACAATTAAAAAAAAACACTGTTAATTTTTAATCTTGTATTTAACCTTCTGCAACATACTCAAGACATTCATCTAACCATTTAGTACTAAGCTGATTCCCAGTGGTCTAAAAATCAATATCAAAAAGTTGTCTGGATTTTTAAAATTGCATGGCCTACAACTGGAATAGAAGTACTTGAGAACATCTATTTCATATATTCTCAAATTTTCTTATAAAAAGGACTGCTTAACAAAACATGGATTACAGTTTCATCAGTTTTATTCTCACAAAATCTTTACTGTCCTGTGATACTTTAATTGTAGGCTGCTGCTAGATAATAGACCAGTTATGCCTTTTGAATCCTGGCCACTAGTCTCACGAATATATTCAACTAGTTATTTCCTTTTTCTGTATGGGAGAGGAATAAATGTAGGCAGTATGGGTAACATACAGAGATCAAACCTGCACTTTTTTAGTGAGGAATTGTTGTTTGCATTTTTTATTTATTTTTTCTCTCTAGATTGCTTAGGTTGTGGACAGATATCTGTTGGAAAGCACACTTTATTTTAATATGGAAATGATGAGGGAGTAGTGGAGAAGAATGTTGGCTAGTTTTGACTGAAGCTAGATGCTTAGTAATAAGTTGGGTGAGGCTGAAGGTTTCCCATGGTAGTCAAAGGTAGGTTCATTATCCTCAAAGGTGCCTATGTCTTTAATGATAGTGTCTGCTTTAAGGAGCAGGATATCTGTTTGGTAGGTTTTCAAGAGTTCCTGTTCTCCAGACTTTGATTATGATCCTCACACACTGAATTTGTCTAAGTTAGATCCTCATGGGGAATTTGAACGTCTTCAGGTTCTGTCTTGCTGTTATCCATGAACTTGCCCAGCTAGAAACATTTAATGTCAGCTTTGAAATTAGAGAAGTAGATGCTTGAGTATAATGTGTTCCAGATTGGAGCCCTGTGGTACAGCACTGGTGACAGTTCTGTCTGAAGACAGTGTGCCATTAATTATAATATAGAGAGGAACTAGCAATCTAATGGGCTGCATAGGGATTTATACTGAGTGTGACTATTTTGTCACTGGTGTTAGAATGGGATGTATTTTTAAAAGCATTAGCTCAGTCAAGGTAAGCTCAGTGCCTTGAGCTACCCTCAGTTAGTACTTTTATGGCTCTTTCAGAGAAGTCAGCTAGGTTTAATAGGTGTGGGCTACTATGTACAAAGCCAAATTCCTACAAAGTTATGTTTACCATATACCACCTTTAATTCCCTACTGTTCAAGTCAAACATATAGTATTTGTTGTTATGGTAACATATATTATTAACAAAAAATTCAGAAAGCATCTCCTTTTTTATTTTCTGTGTATCCTTTCTATGCCAAACTTCAGCAAGTTGTTATTGTTTTTCTTTTGGCTTTTCCCGGTTAGGGATTGCCATGGTGGAACTCCCGTCTGCTAATGATTGGCAGTCAGTTTTTATAGTGCCGAGGTGCCAGCCTGATGCCCAAGCTTTAACGAAGGCACACCCATTCACGCATGTCTTTTGAATGCCACTCGACCACGGGGAGGACATGCAGACTCCACACAGAAGGCGCTCCAGCCGAGAATCGAACGGGAAAACCCCTTGCTGTGAGGTGACAACACTACCACAAGTAACATCCTAATATATGTTTCACTTATAGATACATTTTTCTTTAAATATATTTCCAAGTACCCAAGCTATATTGCTTAAAACTTTTTTAAGATTCTACATAAAAATACTAATTCTAATTCCAGCATTCTCCTACCACTTATTTACCTTTCATACTTCCATTATAATTTCATCTTTGGATATTCTTTTTATCTTAATCCCCTTAGCTATTATCTGGCCATACAAAGGTGTAAATTCATCAGCATTCTCATATTAATTTCTTAGATACAAATCAGTAAACACTGATGGCAGTTGCGTAATCATCTAAACTATAATGAGGGAACATTATTCACATCATACAGATCAATGATTGGTTTTAGCAGTGGTCAGAGGGAAGGATTTTCATCTGTTTGATCCCAGCCATAAAATAGTTATAGTAAGTCTTTGTACAGTTATTTCTCTTTTAGGAAGATGTACATTTCTCACTTCTGATTGGTGTTTTGTCAGTACCTGAACATTTTCAAAGAATGGTTTCATGGATGACTGAGAGGCTTGAATGTGTTTATAAAATTACACTAATATAGCCAACTCTAGTGGCATAGCAGGATGAAGACCTGTCTACTATTCTAGTGACCCATATTCAATTTCTGGCTTTTATGAATGCTGGAGCTAAATAGAACAGGATAGGCATGCCTAACATTGGGGGAGGGGCAGAATATAGTCCTCCTATGCTGCAGTCCCTCCTAAGAGGGGAAAACATTTGGGTATTGCCCATGGTACATTTGGCTCAACAGGCAATGGATCGAAGTACAACTCTATGTTGCAGAGAAAGAAAGCCCTTAGTATTCTGCAGATGATACATGTTTGACAGTTGACGTAGGTGCTGGAGGATACTGGGGGGATGATGCCAGCTTGCACATCCAGGGCGAAGGAGGCTGCCTAGACTTGTTGCAATAGCAGCTTTAAGAGCTAGGCAAGTTCTGCTGTGAAAGTGCTATACTATTTGGATTGGAAAGTTTCTGAAGCTTCAGTGTACCTTCCATAGGAAGCAATTGCAGAGCTTACAAGACTGCCACAGGGTGGAAGGGACTTAGAGCAGCACACTCCATGGCAACAGTATGAGTTATCACCATCATCCTCACTCTCCTCACCTGCCCTAAATATTGGTATGGTAGAGCCCACAGGAGGTTAAGGTGGGTCCAATAGACCAAATGAACATGGAGATGAGCCAGTGGCAGCTGATGTTCAGCTGCATGGAGGGGGCATTAAAAAAATCCATGCTGTAGCCTTCCTCAGTAGGTACATGGAAGTGTGCACATGTGTAAGGAGGTGTACTAGCCCCCATGTTTTTATAGGATTCACATTCATTTCAAATCTATTTTAGTCTAATAACCATATTGTACACGTTGCCAGTAGCTACTCTCAAGCTTTTCCATTCCAGTTGTCCAGGTATATTTTGAAGGAAGATATTGAATTGCATTGCTTAACCTGCAGATGAAGCTTATTCCTGAGAAGAAGAATATGTTCGGTGATAAGTCTATCACTCCATCGTGTTTTGATTATCTACTGATGAAAGTCTGGGCCTCTGGTTCAAATGTTACTTATGCTGTTTGACTTATTAAAATATAGGAGGTCAAGAACCACTGGATCACTAATGATGCAATAAAGAAGGTACAGGTTACCCTTTAGCAGTATGTAAGACACAGATTACAGTGATGGAGCTTCCAATCTGTCCTGGTAACTAAGTTCCTTTACTCCAAAGTACCTTTTCATTAGAAACCTCTGGGGCTTTTTGTGTTTGTTAATTTGTCAAGTGGGATACATCTCAAAGGGAGCATTGCTCTCTAAAATGGACTTGGTCAGTGCTGAATACAGCTGAAGAATATCATCTTTGGATCGATCTGAAAAATGTTTGGCTATTAGTTGCACTAAGCAGAGGGACTTCCTGACTACAGTTGTCATATGATGATCAAAGGAGAAACCACTATCAATGCAAGAGCCTGCATTCTTCCTTACTCGTTCATTTTGTGACTGTATGTGGTGGGTTATTGCTGTTTTCTGAAGGAAACAATAACATTCAGTTTAAGCCCATTATCTGTCACCAGGTATTAACCAGGGTAAACTCATTATGAAGGACAAAGTTATATGAAGGGTGTTTTAACACTTAACACCCAGTTTGCAATATCTGCAAATATAATTAACTTGAGATCCTAGCTGTCAGTTTTAAGATCAAAAAGCAGATGATGAACAGGAGAAGACTCAGTACAGACCTCCTCTGGGACTTCTGTGGTAACCGTTGATATATGTGAAAATGCAGTTCCTATATAAACTGTGGGTTCTGTCTTTCAAGCCAGTTGGTTGTCATCTTATCAAATAAGGATCTAGAATTCCAGCATGAGGTACGTTATTAAATGCTTTGGCTATATCAAGATTAGTTTCATGAACAGCATGACCAAAATTGACAGCTTATTTATCATGATTTGACAGGTGTGCTGCTCTGTTTATGAAGCTTTATTATTGTGGGTCAAGCCAAATAAGATTCTTGATATCACAATTAATGAGACTGGTTATGATATACTCCATAGCTTTACAAATCAGACTCATAAGGCTGATTGGTCTATAATTTCAGGGTCTCACGTTCCCTACCTAAGATTAGGAGCTAAAGACTAAAAAATGCTGTCACTGATGGGATGCCACTGAAAGTGCAAGCAGCCCATATGGCTGCCTGATTATGTCTCTTCCAGTGTTTGGTGAGGCTTAGTGTCTGAAAGTATAGAAAAAAATATATGATTTTGTATGGGATGTGCAATTGTTGAGACATTGAGTTACTGTTAAGACTGAGACAGCACAGTTTTCTGCCTGACCAAAAGTAAGTCCAGAGTTGGGACCTGAGTCATATTTCCATGTTCAAGTGCTAGAAAACAGATAATGAGATTCAGAGCAATGGTACTAATGCATCTTCATAAGAAATCACAGGAGCTTATGGAATTTACTGGTATGGTACAATATTCTGAATAATGTTAAAAGTAAATATACCATCCATGCAATATGAAGTGAAAAAGTGCTAGACTACACAACAAAAAAGGGCTTTGAGTTACTTCTACATCTGATAACAGAAACACCTACACTTAAATATCTGGATATGAATAACCTAGTTAGACTGCAAGTAGATAGAAACCAGAATGGAACTGATACAGTGATTGTATAAGAGGTTAAGCTGACTGCCTTAGGGTCTACAGCTTTTAGAACTGCCATGATACATATGATTAGATAGAAAAAGAGCTGATCCGCGTTGAAGACTGGGAGAAGTTCTGCGATTATACCAGTGCTAGTAGAAAGTGATGAAAGTTGTTATAGTTTATATGGAAGATGCGACTGGAAATGTGATTATAGAAATGTGACTTCTGTGAGGTACAGGTTAGAGAAAGAAGTATATATGTACAAAATGTGTTCTAAGTTATTCATGTTTGTCAGGAGTACGAGTTTTCACTTGGATATGAAGTGGAAGTCCACTGAGCTATTTTTCACCTTTTCTCATTGACTTTGAAGCTTCCATCTGTCTCCTCTTCCATTAACAAATTTCTGTCCTTCAAGATACAAGTTTCTTTCTCTGGTGACTGTTTCATTCTTCTAGGGTTGGTGACCAGGAATTGGACAATAGAGCCATCACCTCTGTAAGGCCAGGTTTTGTCTGTCTTTCTTTTTTATTCTCTATCTTTTTATCTATCTATCTATCTATCTATCTATCTATCTATCTATCTATCTATCTATCTATCTGTCTATCTGTCTATCTATCTGTCTATCTATCTATCTATCTATCTGCATGTCTGTCTGTCTGTCTATTTATCCTTTATCTGGGTTAGTCCTACTAAGCTTGTGCCTCTTTAGAGGGGAGACCTGAGGTGGTATTTATACTACTAGGGGAAGTTTATCCAGGATATTACTTATGCCCTGTATTCTTTTAGTGAGGAACCTCTGTGGACGTTCCATTTGTTGGGTATGCCTGGTTAGGTACATACCAAAGGGAGCACTGTATTTATTGATAGTTCTGATGAATGCCGAATACAGTGGAACGACTTCCTTGGACTTAGATACCATATCCTTGTTTATAAGTTGCAAAACATAGAATGATTTCCTCACCACTATAGACATGTGATGATCAAAGGCTAGATTACTATCTGTGTGTGTCCCTAAGTCCCTGACTACTGGGTCAGCTCTAAGGGGTGTGTTGTCAATATGATAGTTACCAGGGATGGATGACTTCCCAAAGGATACTATTATGCATTTCTTAGCATTTAGTTTTAATCCATGACTCTGACACCAGTTGTTTATCTGTGTCAGCCCCTCCTGGAGAACATTTGAATCAGTGTGAGATTTAATGACAGCTCCTAATTTGCAATCATCTGCAAATTTAGTCAGCCAGAGACCACTGACATTGGCTTTGACTTCTAAGAAGTAAATGCCAAAAAGGAGTGGTCCAAGGACTGATCCACTTGTGAATGGCCTCTTTGTAGAAATGGACTCCCCAATTCTAACTTCCTGGGTCCTGTCCATGAGCCAGTTGACTATCCACTGGGTGACATACAGTTTTGTACCTAACCTCTTGACTTTGTCAACAATACCCGAGTGGGGTATTGTGTCAAATGCCTTGACCAGGTCATGGTAGGCAGTGTGAACGATTTTGCTCTCATCCATTGCTTTGTTGCCCTTCTCAAAGAAGTTCTTTCAGTAGGTGCCACGGGTCTTTTACATCCACCTGTTTTAAGGTCCTGACCTCTTTGCCCATGCTCAGTAGTGCCCCAAGGTTCAGTACTCAGTGAGCTTCAGTCCTGGTGTGTCACTCAGTTTTGCAAGCAATGCATCCCTTCAGGACAGCCTTCTCCCTTTGAAGCCAGCACTCTTGTGTGAACTTTGGCCTCCACTCAGAATTCTAGAATGTTAATAAAGACTTTGACATGTGTGTCACCCCATACTCCAACATAGAGGTGAGCCGGCACACCTAGATCACTCCTTTTTTCCTGACTGCAAGCTCTAAGAGTTACCCACCTGAGTCATACTCAGAGTTTCAATTGTATACACTAGTGGAACCAGTGGAGATGAGCTGGAAGTTAATTAGATAGTTTGATATTTACCAATGACAGAAAATAATTTAAAATGTTTATAGAAATGAATCGTTCACATTTGCAATGTAATCAATAAAATGGCTCGGTGATAAGATGGGGAGTTAATTGTGTAATTTGAGAGCTACTTATGACAGAAACTGAAGGAGTTTCAAAGCTGCATTGAAAGTAATCATGAGATGCAAAGGCATAAAGAAGTGGCTGTGAGAATTTTCCAGAACCATGGGGTTTCCAGTCATGAAGGAAGAAGTAGAGCCATATTAATCATTAAAAGAAGAGATTAGTTGCATATATGGCTTACTGTTTAGTGGTGAAGAATTAAGGAAAGACATGGATGCAACAAAATAAGCCTCTCATGAGGCATTTGTCAGTTGTAAAAACAGGCCCTGTGGTGTTTTATTTCAACCAAGTTTGTCTGAACAGACAGAACAAGAGGTTCAGAAGTGTTCTGTGCTTATCATAATAACTGCCCAATGGAGGAAGTGGCTTCTTATTCATTTTACGGAAGGACCATGAAGTAAGACTGGAACCCATTTGTTTCAGTCACAGTAATGACAATCCAATAATTAACTATTATTTGAAGTTTTAAGAAAATGTAAAATTAACAGATACTGTCAGTAAATGTGTGATCATTTCAGTAAAAGCTATATTTTCAAGGCATGGTATTGAATATTTGATTACTTAAGATAATGGTACACAGTTCACAACTACAGAGTTCAGCAGACTTTGTGAGGAATGGAAGTTTCATGATATTGCATACAGTCTTCACTTTTGAAAAAAATGATTGAGCCATATAACATTAATAGTGATTGTTCTAAAAATTTCATTTTTTTATTTCAAAGTAGAAATACTACACTGAAATGTGGTGGTACACCAATTGCAAAGCTATTGACAGATTATAAATTAACAAGGACAAATTATAGTTGTGCTTATTTGCTACCTCCTGAAAGCCAGTTTCAGTCAAAATAACATTTTTTAGTTGCAAAACAGAAGAAAATAAGAAGAAGATATAAGGACTAAGTTCCAGTAAGAAACATCCAGATGGTCTTATTTTGAAACAGGAGTGCGGCGAGTGCCTTCTTTGTGGAGTCTGCATGTCCTCCCCGCGGTTTGGTGGGCGTTCGAAAGACATGCGTAAATGGGCGTGCCTTCGCTGAAGATTGAACATCGAACTGGCACCTCGGCGTTCGTGAAAATCTACTGCCAATCATTAGTGGACCGCAGTTCCGCTGTGGCGACTCCTAACCAGGGAAAAGCCAAAAGACAACAACATAAATAGTCAGGATCATTTGCCTGCATTACTGACAGAAGTCTGCCTAGAATGGGGAACTGTGTAAACATCAGTATGTCTCAAAATGACTTTGTGAGGCAAAGAGTATGTATTACTGCTTTCAGATATGCAGAAGTATTCAAATAAGTGCATTGGGAGTGGCATCCAAAGAGATGTCCCAAGAAAAATGAGATAGTCACTAGGTGCTATCAAAAGCCACCATATGAAAAAATTCCTTGACTTTGCCATCAGCTGTGCAGATCACTGAATTTCTTAAGTATTCCATGTTTGGTATATTTTTCAGAAAGCCATATTTGATCTACAGCAGTGCAGGAACTAAACAAGCTGGAAGATCAGAAGTGCTAAGGTGATAATGCCCGAGTCACTGTAATTATAATCACATCTGGTGATGTGTACATTCCTTCTTGCATTAGAGAAGAATTGCAGAGCTTTTATACATTTGACTTGATACACCATTCCGCAAATTATAGTGCACTGAATCACTGATTGTATTTATTTACTTATTTATTCACTTTTCCTGACTGGGTTAGTCTCATTAGGCGTGTGCAGGTTTTCAAGGGAGACCAGATGTGTTGCTTACATCGATGGGGAAAGTTTCATGAGGACAGTTGGGAAGTTCCTATACTAGTTCTTTAAGAGGTATAGGAATGAGACCCATAATGAAGAACAGATGGAGAAAACAGGTAAGAAGAAACATGCAACTGCATGCTTGGGGAAGGAAGAATAGATTAGAAAGCTGTACAGGACATAGTAATTACAGAGAATATGCACAGCGACTAAGGTGTTGTGGCTGGGAGATGTAATTACAGAGAATATACACAGTGACAAAGGAGTTATGGCTGGGAGATGCCATAATTACAGAGAATATACACAGTGACCAAGGAGTTATGACTGGGAGATGTAATTACAGAGAATATACACAGTAACCAAGAGTTATGGCATGGAGATGCCATAATTACAGATAATATGCACAGTGACCAAGGAGTTATGACTAGGAGATGTAATTACAGAGAATATACACAGTGACCAAGGAGTTATGGCTGGGAGATGCCATAATTACAGAGAATAAACACAGTGACCAATGAGTTATGGCTGGGAGATGTAATTACAGAGAATATACACAGTGACCAAGGAGTTATGGCATGGAGATGTCATAATTACAGAGAATATACACAGTGACCAAGGAGTTATGGCTGGGAGATGCCGTAATTACAGAGAATAAACACAGTGACCAAGGAGTTATGGCTGGGAGATGTAATTACAGAGAATATACACAGTGACCAAGGAGTTATGGCATGGAGATGTCATAATTACATAGAATATACACAGTGACCAAGGAGTTATGGCTGGGAGATGTGTTAATTACGGAGGATATACACGTGACCAAGTCGTTTTTTGCTGGAAAGCATGGAAATTACAGAGAGCATACACAGTGACCAAGGGGTTATGGTCTGAGATTCCAGGATGCAGGAATTTGGGGATGAGCAAATAGAAGACTGGGCATAGCAGCAGAAAGAGTTGATTGTTTAATGTGACACATGATGGAATTAATAGATTGTGAACTAATAAATGGACTGATATTATAAGAGGTACTCTACAAACTGTACCAGTTCATTCCTGGGCAATTTCAGACAAACATAAATGCCTTTGTTGCACCATGTAAACGTGTGACAAGCCAAAATACATGTAGGGGAAATGCACACAGCAGCTGCCTAGGAAAGCAGAACTGAACTTTTCTAATTTTATTTATGTTAGTATGGGATTGCTTCTGGTTCATTTGTATGCTTTAATAATATACCATGAGAAAGTTGCTTACAAAATAATTTTGAAATTTTTGAGTTTCTTTGAATATTTTTGGAGACAAATGGCAGCATCTGAAAGATGAGATTTTTTTTCATTTTTTTCAAGCGCTTACATGACTAAAAGATAAAAAAAATTGAAAAAGTTGACAATGACATTAAAATAACTGGGATGAATAGATAGTATATAGTTTTATCACACAATGAATGACTTCAGGCTATATGTGTCCAGAACAATAAAAAACTGTATACTGAAGCAAATTAAACCCACCCATGTGAGGGGCTTTGCCCTCACACCCCCCCTAAATAAATATACCAACTCCAAGATCGCACTACAGTGGGGGAAAGGGCAAAGTTCACCATGATGAACAAGTGGTTACTTACCTGGAGTTGTTCATCGGTGTTCCAGGGTTCGTTCATGTGAGGTTTCGGCAATTTTGTATCCGTCATGTCGGATTCAACATTTTGACTTTTCGGTCTCATTAGGTAGACCACCTTGCAAGAGAGATGTGTGTTTACCTACCTGCTCCTTCTAGAGGTGATACCTTTGGAAATTAGATGAGCCAGATGGAAGGCTTTCTGAACTGCTATGGAGACACAGTGGTCAAAATATATGAACTTAACAACATGAGTGCCTGGATCCCTTGCAATTATGTTTGTTTGTAGTGGTATGCCACCAATATAGTATGGGAAAATGTTTTGTTTACCAAAATTAACTGTACTACATTTATATTTAATCTAAAGTTATTGTTCTTACTCAAATTAATATGGTCCAACCTATGTTGGAGCAATTGTGAGTCAGGAGAAGACCGGATAGAAACACTCATTTTCTAGTCATCTGCAAACTTAGCTAACCATAGGCCAGGTGAGTTGGCCTGAAGGCCTTAGAAACAGATGTGAAATAGAAGAGAGCTCAGTGGTGAGCCCTGTGGTGTACCATTGGTAACATGTTTGATTTCAGAAGTGGTACCTAATACTCCAACCTAATGGATTCTGTCAGACAACCAGCTTGTTTTCCACCATGCAACATAAGAATCTAAATTCTGATTTACAAGTCTGTCAATTCTGCCTGCATGTGGAATAGTTTTAAAGGCCTTGGTTAGGTCCAGACATGCTGTATTATACAACTACTACCTACTGCTTTAGTGACTTTCTCAAAGAAATTAATTATGTTAAAAAGACAGAAAAAACTCTTGCAGTGATATCAAGAAAGACATATGCTCAATGCTTTTGTCAGTATAAGCCACTACTTTTTCTAGGGATTGTCTGTGATGATGGTTGTAAACTAGAATAAAATAATAAGCCAGTAATAAAGAATAATGAAGATCTTTCCTTTAAGGGTCATAGGCAAATAATTTTAGAGGAGCGGTTTAAGTTGCAGTGATAACAGCCTGCTTCGTCCTATGTAGATTATCCCCAATGAAGTATGTACTACACAGCCAAAACGCTACACACACTTAAGTATTTTTTGCAAATGTGCATGACACATCAGTAAAGTTCATATCTCACGTTCCTTCCATAAGATGTTTACATGTGGTAGTGAACATCGTGCTGGTCAGCAGAGGAGGACTTTGCTACTGGTCAACAACAAGCGGCTCTGTGAATTCGGAAAGGCCTACTTCAGTATACAGGACACGTTGCATGGATTTGCTTACTAAACAACCTGTTACTAAATGCCAGGCATATTTATACAATTGAAGAAGTCTATGTACACAAGTGAAGACATTTCTCTGTCTTAAAGAATGTATGTATCTAGAAGTGGAGCTGTCCATTTTGCAATTATTACAATAGCTTAGTTACATCTACCAGGAATTCTGTTGCTACTTTGGAATTTTGATGGAAACTGAAATAATTTAATATGGAAATTGTATTTATTTGTCAATGAGAATGGATTTGCTGACAAGTCTGAACAAGTAGAGTGCTACATTCCTCCATGGCATGGGGTGGGGTGGGGGTAAGGGTGGAAACATTTCACTGGTTTACTATTTTTGAGGAGCAGTAGCATTAAATAATAGAACTTGAAAGATAAGTTCAGGAATTCTTTTGACCCACCCTAAAATCAAACATTGATCAAACATATGACCAGGGGCAGACATTAAAGAAAAACATGCCTGACATTATTAGAAGTTGTGGATGTGTGCAGACCAAGTGAAATTGCAAGTAAACAGTTTAAAACTCAATAGAGAAAAATTAAATTTAAAAACAAATTAGGAACCGAAGATGAAAAATAATGTTTTGCAGCCTTCTTAGACATGAAAGAGCAAGCCAAGTGAACAGTAATGAAGATGAGAAAACCTGTCATTAGGTTGCCTGTGCTATTAGAATTCAAGCCTTACGTTGATAAGGTGTGACTATAGCCATAAGAGTATCATCCTGAGTTTCAAAAATTCTGAATAGTCTAGAAAGGGGTATTTTTGAAGATAATTAATGGAAAAAAGAGCTGAGTGAAAATGATTAACATATTGATGACCTGAAGCATGAAACGTAATAGTTTATTGGTGGTACTGTAGTGAAAGGAAGTCTGAAAATGCCTTCACAGAGACAAGAATGTGAGAGAGACTGCTGTAAGAAAGTGCTGAAAATGAATAAAAAATGTTAAATTCAGATATGGTACAGTTGCAAAGCAATGGAGACTTCAAAGAAATGGATCTGCAGGAAGTAACTGAATAGTGTGGCTAAACTGAATAGTTTGGGGCTATATTACAGCAAGTTAAAAATCTTTTAACTGCAGTCAAAGAGCTGGGGTCAGTCACTTTCATCTACAGATTGCCATGGTACCCTCTCGTTCTAGCTACTTTATTGACAATATGACCTCAGATATCTGATTGTATTCAATGGATCTTTGTGAAATGAAAACATAGTGAAATCCTTGGCAACTTTCTCCCACCACTGCTTTCTCCTGTAATAACTCCTGTGCTCTCAGTTGTCCTACATATTTCCCCCTGTACCATTCAAACAATTTACTTCTTTCATGTTTTTTTTCTCTAACTTTTCAACTATTTCCTTCATCCTTTCAATGCACTTTCCACAAACACACTGTGATACCTATGGTGAAAGAAACTGAATTAAACCATTGGTAAGGGCTTCACTTGACCACAAGAAGACATTGAGACTCTGAATGCACTGCTGTGCATTTAAGAGCGTTTACCAGCCATTGATCCAATCATAACCTGAACAAAAATCATGTGTAAGGAAAAGAAATTCAGTCATACTTTTTCTGTCAAGGAAGAAACAAGTGTGCAAAGCTTAATGTTCGAGATGACAAAATAGTAATTAATAATATACTGAGAAGGTATGTTCTTCTGAGGATACATAAATCATATCTGAGAATCTAGCATTCCAAAAGAAAATTGTCACCTTCCGTGCACCCCCTCTGATTAGATTGGGGAAAAGTGAAAGAACAAAAAAACACATTCATATTTTGCTGCTGTCATATACACAGTATAACCCACTTCCTCCCATACACACACACACACACACACACAGACACACACACACACACACACACACACACACACTGGCAGACAGTGGCTATCATGTCATTATTTAAAAAAATATATTTTATAATAAAAAAATAACTTTCCAACATTTGTAGTCCTGTCTGGAAGTCACTCCATCTCCTTTCAATCTTTATTCACGTTACCAGAGACACCAGTCATGTAAAACAGTCTCAGCTAGCAATAGTGGAAGGACCTGTAGTATGGCACAATCATTGTATTCTCTGTATGAGGGGCTGTTGTCAGTATAGCCTACCTTTGTTAGCTGAATTTTTTTTAGTAGCAGTCTGTAACTGAATTCTGATTCCCAAGATAGAAAAGTCAGCATTTATTAGAGAAAAAACTAAACTAATTAAGATCGGTTAAACAAATAAAGATTATTTTAGCTCTGTGAGGGCTGCATTCTAGCTGTCCAGTGCCATAACACTCCCTAGTGCAAAGCTTAATATTTTATCTAAAGGTATTTTTAAACAGTAGGGTAGCAGTCATTCAAAAAGATGCTGTTTGCAGAGTATAAACAGCTCAGTTGGCTTAGTGGTAACTTGCTGTGGCTATGGTGTGCAGGGTCCTGGGTTCAAGTTTTGCAAGGGCTGATTATTTGCATGGCAAGATGGCCTAATCGTTAAGGTGTTTACCTTACAGTCACAAGGTGCAGGGTTTGATTTTCACTTGGAGTAACTGACTAGACTTAAAATGGCCCACAAGGGCAATTAGTCTAGTATGAATCTATGAACCTATAAGCATATTCTAGCCACAAACTGGCACAATTTGGTCAAAATTTCTGACTTTTTCAAAAGCAAGAAATTCAAAATCCTTTTTCATATCATAGGACTTAAATTATATTGACTTTCCTGATATTTTGAGTTTTGTGTCTTTTTTTTTTTTTTTCAATAATTTTTATTTTTATTTTTACATTAATAAATGTCACAAATAAAAACCATCTTACAACATGACCATGTGCATATATATATATATATATATATATATATATATATATATATATATATATATATATATATATACACATACATACAAATATATATATATATATATATACATACACATACACATATGTTATACATTGATGTCAAATACCACAGGATATAGGTTCTACAACATATCTATTTACACTATGTACATAGATGCTTTCATTGTTAATTCCACAGTTATATAGACAGTATATACATCCATAATATCCAAGTTATTATTTAATATCTGAACTTGTATGTGTTCTTTGGTTCCATTATAGTGTATTTCTAAGTTGCTGTGTGATGAATTATGCTAATATGATGCTAAAGGTTTGTTCCCAAATTTCTCTGGATTTCATGTTTTTGTTTCTTTTATCTATTACTATTTTATGAGCTAAAAGGTGTTGTATAGCTACTTGTTTAAAACCCTCCCAAGATATATTTATTGTATCTAGCCATTTAAAAGCTATATACAGTTTCATTAGTAGGAAAATTGTTAAAAGTGTATTTGCTTGTTTTCTTGAGATGTTGGGTGGGAGAATGTGTAACAGAGTGAATTCCCAAGTTAATGTTGATGTTTGATAACCCGTTTTTTGTAATTGTACCTTGAGAGAGTTCCAGAGTTTATAGACACATTTACACCTCCAAAATACATGGATTAAGTCAGCTATCTGGTCCTTACAGTGTGGGCAGAAAGGTGATTTTGATGTGTTAAATTTGTGTAGGATTGCAGGTGTAAAATAAGCATTATTATTGATCATGAGCTGAGTGTATGCTAACTTTTTGAGGGGTAGAATCTTCAGTGTTAGATTGATTGCCTGGCTTATTTGCTGATAATCTATGGATGGTTTAATTTTTCTCCAGTAGTTAGAGAAGAGGAGGTCCTTCTGGTATTTGATTTCATTTATCATTTTATATGAATTGGTAATAGTTTAATTTGTTGTGATAATAGTTTTCCAAAGCCTGCTACAAGTTTCTGTATCACTATTGGTCATAGTAATATTTTGGAGATAACTGGAACACAGTTCTTTGATTTGTCTTAGGGTTATTATGTGCGATTTAGGGAGGTTTAAGTTGGTCCTCATTTCTTGTATTGAACAGTTAAGGTAGGAATAGATATCTTGGATTGTTTTATCTTTTAGTCTGGGAAAAGGGACTAAGTCCAGCATCCTATTGTTTATTTTTAAATTTGGGTTTTTATGAAGGGGTTGCAGTATTGTCATGGCATGTCTAAGGTTCAAGAATTGAAAGAGTTTTTGTGCTAGGTTGATAGAATGTTTTAAGGGCTCTATAATGTTATAAGTTTGTATTTCTTTCTGCTTCGGGAATGGAAGTGCTTTGGGATTGAAACCTAGAGCTTTAATATATCTATAATATATTGTCACCCAGAGAGGAGACCAATTTTCCATTGATGGGTTATGTTCAGCTATTCTCATTATTCTGTTAGTGTTAATGATCGAGTAGTACATTTTAAAATCTGGCAGATTTAGTCCTCCTTTGCTTTTGGGGAGTGTTAATTTTGGATAGGAGATTCTGGTTTTTTGGGGTTTCCATATAAATTTTGCTAGGAAGGTATGAATTTGTTTGAAGAATTTATTATGTATTGTTGTCTGTGATGTCATGAATATATACATTAATCTAGATTATTGATACTTTGGCCAAGAATGGTCGTTTTAGGTTGTTCCATCTTTTGAAGTCTTGCATTATATTTTGCCATTTAAGGTTTGCATTGTGTTGGTAGAAGTCTTTGTTACTCTGGAAAAAGGTGATTCCCAGGTAATTAGTTTCTTCTTTAATTTTTATTGTGTTTAACAATGGTATTAGAGAGATGAGTTTGGGTGTTTTTAGGGGGAAAATATTAGTTTTATTAAGGTTTTGTTTGTAGTTAGACATAGTCGAGAAATGTTCAATTGCAGTTATTATTTTGTTTATATCTGAATTTGGTGTAGTGCAGTATATGTTCAGATCATCTGCAAATGCAGTGAGGTATATTTTGAAGTTGTGTATTGATGGAGGATTGTGATATGTATTTTGTTTAATGTATAGAAAGAGTGGTTCTAGGTATAGGTTAAACAGGAAGGGTGATAGTGGGCATCCTTGTCTTGTTCCATTTTTTATTAGGATCCTATTTGACCAAGTTTTATTTATATACAGAGATGTGTATGGGTTGCTATAGAGAGTTTGGATGATCTGAATGAAGTTATTGGGTATATTAAAGTAGGGTAGTGTTTGGAGTAAGAATTCTAGATTAACCCTATCAAATGCCTTGTGGGCATCCACTACCATTGTGTAGATGTTGATATTGTATCGGTTAGCGTAGGATATTAGTGCATCTAATGTTAATGTATTGTTACTAGTCTGTCTATGTGGTGTAAAACCGGATTGTTCTGGGGAGAGGATTTTTTCTATCAGATTTTTCATTCTGTTTGCAAGTATAGAGGTAAATATTTTAGTATCTATATTTAAGAGGGAGGTGGGTCTGTAACTGTCGGGGTTTTTGAGGTCTGTGTGTTCTTTTAATATAAATATAGTTTTAGAGGCATTAAAGTGGATATCATTTATTTTATGGTTTATTATGTAATTCAGTGTATAGTATAGTAGTTTGGCTATCAAGGGGGAAAATGCTTTGTAAAATTCTGATGTGAGTCCATCCAGACCCGGAGCCTTATGCACTTTTAAGTGTTTGATTGTTGTAATAATTTCACTGATGGATATCAGCTCAGTTAGTTTTTTTTGTTGGTCTAAATTGAGTTTAGGGAATTTCAGTTTTTGAAGAAAAAGAGTTCTATCTTCCTTTGAGGTTTGTAGTATTTGTGCTCCATATAATTGAGAGTATATTTGTTCAAATGTTTTAATAATGTCTTCATTTTTTGTGTAGTTTTTGTCTCTGTAGTTTATTTCTGATATATTGGAGGCATTTTTGTGTTGGCAGATAATTCTGGCCAGAGCTCTAGATGGTATTTGAGCTTCTTCTGTGTAAGTGGCTAACATTCTGGCTTCATAGAAAGATAGGTTCCTGGTTTCTAACATATATAGATCTCTTTGCAGTTTTAAAAGTTCTGCTTCTGTTTGGTTCTTAGGGTTATTTATTAGTTCTTTTTCAAGATGCTCTATTTTCCTTTTCAGTATATGCTCCTCTTTCAGTTGTATTTTTTTATAGTATGCTGCTTTTTTGATAAACAATCCTCTGATTTGTGCTTTGGTTGCAGCCCATTCTATGTCAGTTGGTACTTGGGAGTTAGTGATATTTGTAAGAGCTATTTTTAGTATTGCTTCTGTTTCTTTTATTACATCCATTTTGGAAAGTAAATTAGTCTTTAATGACCAATTATGACCCCTATTCTCTAAATATATCTTTTTGTCCCAGTTAATGTTCAGTGTGATTTTGGAGTGATCTGAAAAGAACCTGATATGTATAGTTATTGTTGGGTCCATGTTAATGAATATGTCAGAGATTAAGAAGAAGTCTATCCTTGACCACATTTTGTGGCATTGCGAATAGAATGTGAATTTCCCTGTTTTATCTGCACTGTTCCCATGTTTAAAAGGGTCATGTAGTTTGAAATCTTGTTTGAGTTCATTAAGGGATAATGTGGCTTGTTTATTATGTGATTTGGTCAGATTATATTTATTCTTTTCTGGGTTTTGATATGTATTCCAGTCACCTCCAATCACTAGGTAGTGATCTTTAAATTGGTTTATGGTTGGGTATAATGACATAAAAAAGTGTTGTTGGTTATTACAGGGTGCGTAAACATTAAGTGCCATTATAGGTTTTGGTATTGTAGGACTATTAAATGTTACATAGCACCATCTTCCCTCCTTGTCAGCTTTGGTTTTAAGTATTTTTTCCTTAAATTGATTTTTAATTATTATGGCAGCCCCAGCACTGTTTATTTTCCCCTCTGAAGCTATGATTTGACTTATCCATTTCTTTCTGCTAATTTCTGCCCATTGATCTGCAGTCAAGTGCGTTTCTTGTATTAGTATGAGGTTGGCTGTGGTTTTTAATGTAAGGTGTAAGAATAGTTTTTTTTTCTTCTTGTTTTGGAGCCCTTTAACATTCCATGATTCTATTTCCCATATTTATTTATTAGGTGTATTCCTTAGATATGCCATGTATATTAGTTTTGTTTTGTTAGTTTTGTATGTGTTACTGTGTGATGGTTTAGGAAAGCATCTATTTATCCCCGTCCCTACACTGTGCTTAACCACTATATCCCTGGACCAGGAATAATCAGGGGGAGGGGGGATGAAGGTTCATTATATGGTTTACCTTTATGTCTAATCTTGGAATGTGTTTTCTTTTTAGATATAGATTTACTCCATAGTATCCCCCCCTGTGTTACTATAAACAATGTGGACAAAGCTGAACAAACTAGTTCCCTCAACAACAACTGCTACTTAATATCCCTAGCCTCTTCCAACATATTATTTATACAGTGATGGTATTGCATTTAAGGTACAGCATGTATTGCTTTTGTCTTGTGACTAATTCTTTCTAATAGTATTTTTAAAACAGCATATTAATATACATTCCTCAGTAAATTATAGCAATATGTGTACCATAGTAATATTGTTAAACAATCAATCTTGTCATTTTTACATTTTTCTCTCATTTGACTTCTTTTTCCTCCCCTTTACTTATTCAGGTTTCGGCCTTCTTTGGTGCCTATAGTGATGTTTTTCCACATCAATCTGTGTGGGTTATAAAATATATACTTGGCACCTATTTAACAGAAGTATAGGGAGACAAAAGAAAAACAGCTTAGCCAAACAGTCCTTCTGCTATAGTTGACATATTAAGGCTATATTTACATTATCCCAGGATTGTTAGGTTATTTTACTAATTTCCTGAGATTACTTCTCTCCAGGATCTTTTAACACATTTCTAGTATTTACATAAAACATTTAACAATTTTTTCCCTTTTTTTCCCAGTATTAATCTATGAGCTAGCATAATTCCGACAGTTTATTTCTTGCCTATTATTTAAGGCTGGAGTTTCATTCACCTTCACAGTACTGGGTGTACTGTTTTAGTGAATGGTTCAGTTCAACAGTACTTTATTTCTTCAAGGTTTTGCTTGCAGGTTGGTTGACATCTATGGTACAGCTTTCTTCTTTTAGCTGGTGCAGATCAATTTTCATTTTTCAGGCAGTAAAATCTTTTGGAGCTTGCTGAAATCCATTTTGTCTGACTGTTCTTAATGAAGCCATCAAAAGCCTAGGGGGACTGAATTTGCAAGCCAATATCCAAGATGGGTACTTCCTTCCTATATTTGTGCATCGGAAACAGCAGTTCATTTTTGGTTCCCACCCAGGCTGTACTTCCCTTTCCTGTGTTCCTCATGGCTCACATCAATGACCCAAGGGCCTAGACAGCAAGGGGAAGATTTCAGAGTTGGATCCCAGCTAGAGTGCTCGTGAATGGGGTCGTTTTTTCATCCAAGGGACCTTTATCTTTTTTTTGTGGATTTATTTCACTTCTGAAGGTGGAATTTGCTTGAAAACAGCCAGGAATGTCTCTTTTGCCTCTTTGGGGTTAGCAACCATGTATTTAACCTCTTTGATGTAAAAGATTAACGGATTTGGATATTTCATCTGGAATTTGATTTTTTTTTCTATTGGGAACCTGCAGTATGGAGATAGTAGTTGTCTTGCTTGTCTTATTTGTATTGGGAGGTCTTGAGCAAAGGAGATTTTATTATTATTCCAGGTGAGTGTGCCTTTTTTCTTTGCTGCCAGTATGATTTTATTTACATCTTGGTAGTTTAATATTTTAATATAGACAGGTCTTGGTTTCAGTGATGTTTGCATTTCCCTTAGGGCTCTGTGGGCTCTCTCTATTGTTATTTGCTGCATTTCTTCAGATTCCTCTAGGAGGGAATTTATTATTCGCTTGATTGTTGGTATTAGATTGTTGTGAAGTACAGTTTCAGGTATTCCTCTGATGATGATATTGTTCCTTCGAGATCTTGCTTCCAGGTCTGTTAATTTTGCTTGTAAGTTTTGTATTTCTTTGTCATGGGCATCAGTTTTTTGAGAAATAGAGTCTATTTTTATTTCATTTTCTATTATTTTGGACTCAGATTTTTCCATTCTGGATATTATTTGGCTGAATGAGTCACCAAAGGTTTGAAATTGTAATGATAAGTCCTTTAATGTTTGCTGGATAGGTAATAAGGCAGATTTTATGTCTTCCAGATTAGCTGGCTGGTCTGTCTTGGATTTATTTGTATTTTTAGAGTTGTCAGTTTGTTTAGTTGTCTTTTGTCTTTTTGAAGTTGTGTCTTTCTCAGGTGAGGCTAGTACTGAGAATTCGGTCTTAGTTGTTGTTGTTTCCATATTATTTTCCTCTTTTGACATCTTGCTGTATAGTGTTTTACCAATCTTGCAGTCAGATGCAGGGCCTTAGTAGCACATTGCTTAAGCTGTTATTCAGAAATCTTAGTAAATCCTGCTGTTTCTGAGCTGAATCTGTCACTTTTTCTTCCTTTTTTGTTTGCTGGATGATATTAGCAGTAAATATCTACAGTTATTTCTGTATTATTAATTCTGCGTTGCCTTCTGGGTTTGTTTTAATCCAGGGTATATCGAGACCTAGGTGATAGCAGTGCTCACAGAACAGCGGCCATTTTGAACTCAAGTTTTGTGTCTTGTTTGAAGATAGAAATGGTAAAATGGATTTACAATGTAAAAACAGGCAATGTGTGGAGTATTAATCCCACAAAGGCATTTTGGATACTTTGCATAGCTATGGCAGTGGTATTTTGCACTGTTGTGCTCCTTTTTATTTGCAAGCTTAGGAAATTTGACTGCCGCAGGAGAGTATCATATACAGATAAGTCCTGGTGCAGTGACAGTGCTACATTGTTCAAGAAAGTAACAGTAGCTCTCAGAAGTGCTAAAGAGCAGGAATTCAATAAATGAAAGGTTATGTGCCATTAAGAAGTAATTACAGCCATCAGTATAAGTGAATAGGAGGGTTACTGTTGTAAGGCAAGACAGCATTTACATTTCTTTCGGTCTAGAAGATCTAAATAAAATTATTAAAAGAGTGTTTTATCACTTGCTTACATCCAAAGAAATACTCTCAAGAATGCCAGATGATAAGTTCTTTTAACTACTAGATTCTGATCAGTGCTTCTGTCATATAAAGATTGACAACATGTATTTAATACACCATTAGGAAGGGTTGTGCTTCTACATACTTCCATTTGGCATTTTCAGAACAATAAATATTCAAAAGACCTGTAAACGTATCTGCATGCGCTGCACCTTTGAGAAAGATAAACAGGCAGAAAAACAAGAAAAATAAATGATCAGCAAAGCAAGGCATCCCAGGGTCAGTACAGTTTTTATTATTCCTTGACAAGCTAGTTTGGCTGATTGACTGACAACATACATCAGTGAGTACAGAACTTTTATAAAGTTCTTAACAAATGTAGTCCTGCCTGTTTAGATATACATTGTGTCCTAAGTTGGTCATTCAATGTGTCCTACGTTGGTCATGCAACTAGTAAACGTTATTTTAAAAGCAGACTATTTCTCCAGAATTGCTATACAATAAGTTTTCCTTTTTTGGTAACAAGTGCAGAGTAATAATTTCTTGCTTTGTCATCATATGCTATTCCTGCTTAATTGTCTTATCATAACATTTCTAAAGAGTATTTATTATTATTACAGCTGCAGTTTACATTATTGCTACTGCTGAATAATTCAGAATTAATGAAAGTTTGCAACTTACAAAGTAGTACAATACAAAAACTTAATAAAAACTTCATATAAAATCTGAAGCTTTGCAGCATGTATATGCAAGGCACAACATCTGCCCTTGTCATTCATTCTATAGATAATGTATGGAATAGAATTATACATTTCCTGATTCTTTGATGTTTATGGCATATATGTACATTTTACAAATCATGTCTTTTACATTATTTGCATTCCTTACACATATAGTTTAGGAATGTATGATAGAAATAGAAAAGTACTGATTAATACATGTTTTATACAACTTCTAATAGAGTAGCCATTCCTGCTGTTACAATACATCAGTGTGTGATCCTTGTTTCAGGCTGCCGTGACCTTTCCATTCTATTTTTTTCCTATGTCAGTGTGTGACCCTTGTTTCAGGCTGCTGTGACCTTTCCATTCTATTTTTTTCCAAACAAGTAACTGAGCTAAGCTAACAATTCTAAAAAAGCCCACTATGAAGTCTTATAGCTAAATTGCATCTGTTGTCTGACATTTGATTATTAGAGGAATTATTTTCAACATAAATATTTGCTTATATTAATAATTATGCCTTGATAAAGAGAAGAATTATTCATAAGCACTATCTTATCTTGGCTGATGCTCTTTTAGCCAGGCATTGTATTTCCATGCAGCTTTTTATGTCACTTGCATTCACATAAAAGATTGTTCACACATGCTGCTCAGAGAAGATTTCTGTAAGCTGGCGTCCCAACATTGCTTGAGATCCCAATGCTATAACAAGACCTTTTGAAAAACGTATTGTATAATTGAAACGTGCCATAAACGTACGTTTTGGCCTGTTGTTTGGGATCAAGAATGGAAAGAGCATGAAAAGTAATTGATATAGCGAAGTAATAGAGACAGCATAACTTCTAGTTACATCATTTCTAAACGTAATAAGAGCACATGTATAATAAGGGTTATGAGTCTTGAATTCATGGATCCTATTCTAGCATCATAGAGACTGGAATGTGATGCAGAAAAAGACCAAGCAATTCTGGAAATACCTGGCCCAGAAGGCATGCAGGCATTATGTTTTCTTTCTGGAAAAGTTCATTTGTAATATGTCTGAGATAACTATATCTATAAAATAAGCTGTTGGGCTGAGATTATGTTAGGAATAGAGCTGTGAACAGGAAGATATTTTACAGTGCTCAAAAACCTAGTTTTAGTTGCATCAGTACTAGAAAAAATGTGATGCTCCTTCAGCAGCATAATTTCTTAGCTCTGAGCTCAAGTACTATGAAGAGCTGCTAAATACTCATTAGTAACAAATAAAGCTACTCGATTGTTGCTACCCGTAATGCAAGCCTCTGTCATTGGTTTGAATAATTTTGATTTTGGACTATGCTTTCAAAAATAGAACCTACAACTGCTGATGACTGCTTGATTGTTGTGGTGCAGGTACTCTTGCTTCACTGACGTTCAGCCTACAGTTGCTGATACGATTGACATTTTGACTGTTCTGATAGTTACAGTTTTAGAAGAAATTGCTGAATTAAAATAACTATCCTTGCACAATGAAGAGGAAACTCTTCAATTTTCTGCAAAGGTAAATGTTTTGTAGGGGGCTGTATCCACTAAGGAACAGAGGGTTGAATCATCTTGCTGTAAGGTACAGGAACATACTGAAGTCATTAACAAGCTTACAAAATTGGAGACCTCGGGAATCTCTCCAGTTAGAACAATCTCAGATTGTTAGAAATACTGGAACCAGTAGAAAAGGGATCCCTAATAAAGTACTTACAATCAGTTCTACCAGCGGCCGTGAACATGTCTCGTAATATCATGCTCCAATGAGCCTGTCAGGCTTTCAGGCTTCCTCCTAAGTCAGGTCAGCCATCCCATTAAATTCTTATAAAATTCTTACACTCTAAGGAAAAAAAGTCAATTTTGTCAAAGGTAAAGGAAGGCAAAGAGTTTTTATTAGAAGGCCACAAAGTAAGGCTTTATCAGAACTAATCTTCAGTTTTAGTGCAGGAAAAGGCCTTTACTCTATTAGGTCTTTCTGTTTTGAGTGTAATATTCCCACATTGCTTAAGCTAACAGCTATATTAAGTGTCAGATGGCAGGGAGACAACTGCAATTTTATTAGAAAAAAGGAAGAAGCAAGTTATTGGACCAGGAAACCTTCCTGCTGTTACGGCTCCTTTAGTATTATCCTCAGACTCGACATCTACGTCTGCTAAGCAGAATGAGACTAGGAATCGCCTGCATCATCCAGCAAACAAGTCACTTAACAAGCACCTTTTGACTCAACCTCGAGCCCTCAACTAGCAACTAACTAAAATAAGTCTTAAATTAAGTCAGACAAGCCGGGTGTTCTATGTCTGAGACTAAACAGTGATCGCATTCTGGTCAGGTCTCATTTTGTAATGGGAAAAGCATCCAGAAATGAATAGGTCAGACCTCTGCTATCTCTACTTCTATACTGAAGAAAGATAAAAGCTAGCAGAAGAATGTGACATGGAAAAAAACTAGAAGCTAAAGATTGGTCCTATTTTATACTTTTATTATTTTTCCAAATGCACCTAGGCTCAGGTCCTTATGACTCTACACATATCCATTTTGTCAGCTATAGTGTGGATCATTCACTTAATTGAAATTGAAGTTATCATTGCTGTAACTGAATTTTCAATTTACTTGTTTTAATTATAATTACTGTTGATTCATTTAATATTATTGATTGTTTATTGTAATGTCACTATAAGCAGTTACCATTAATATCCAGAGATTAAATTCTGTAACCAAGAGACATACTTTTCAGAAGTATATTTATTCATTAGAAGCAGATGTTTTATTTATTCAAGAGCTCATACTAGCTACATGTTGTACATGATGTACTAAACCTAATTATTCAACTTTTGTTAGTTTGAAGGATTCATCTAGGAATGGGGTAGATATTTGTTTTAAAGAATCCTTGCACCCTCAAATTTTGGATATTTTTAAAGGGCATGAAGGGAGATGGCTGATAAAATCTGCTATTCAAATTTTTTTTATACATAATGTAATATTTATGGTCCCAATTATGACTTACCTGCTTTCTTTCCTGATGTGTTTCAGCATCTGGAAGGAATGTATAATCCTAACTTGCAGGTTTGTAATGGGGGGGGGGGGGGTAATGCTGTGTTTGATTCTGTTATGGCTAGATTTGCTCCTTCTTCAGAGAAACACATGAAAGCTCAGAATATGTTAAGGGTCAAACCTGCAGAATTACACCTTTGTGATATTGGTAGAATACGTAATGACAGGTATATTGACTTTGCAAATATGTATCCTATGGGGAAAGGAGGTTGTAGATTGATTACTGGCTCATCTCTCAGAATGTGGTACCTAATGTCTTTCAAATAACTACCTAAACTGTGCTTTCTTAGACCATCATTTAGTGTTTCTTGAAATGCATCCAGCTTAATATAATTTTGAGGAACCCAAACATTGTGATTCTATATCCTGTATTCTAAAGACGTTTGCTAAGTTTATTAAAATCAACCCAGTCTGTAATATGTCTATATTTGCTCGGTGAGAAACCTTTAAGGGAGAGTTGCATTTCTGCAAAAATCTATTTCTTGGAATAAATAAAGGATAACAAGTGTTGTAAGCTTAAAGTTAGTTTGAAAGTCTAATGGAATGAATGTAAACAAAGTTTAAAATCCCGTCTTATGAGACCATATAGAAGAGTTGAATCAGAACTGGAAGGTCTGATGAAAATGAAAACAGAACTTAATCTTAAAAGAGCAGCCTTGTAAGCCTGTGCACAGTGATGAAAACCAGGGATATTGTTAGCACATAGACATATCAGGATTTATCTATTCTGGTTCTAGAAGGTCATGGATCACCTAATTTGAGACCAGAGAGTTTTCAGAATTTTTACTCAAGCCTATAATCTGATACTAGGTCAAGCAAAGTCCTTAAAGAAGAAAATAGTTTGAATGTTTGGTTGGACAATCATTTACTTAGAATTGTGGATGTGGTTAAGAATAAAATCACACCCCTACAACTTTGGATGGAGTCAAATCAGTTTTTAAATCAACTGCAAGGGGAAAGGCCCTGGGACAAGGTGGTCTAACTATCAATTTATATGTAGTACTTAACAATTGAGACTCATGCTTATTACCCTATTTAACCATATGTTTGAGGCAGGTACTACTCTGCCTTCTACAAAAATTAATAATACTGGTCCTACCTATTACCCTATTTAACCCTATGCTTGAGGCAGGTACTACTCTGCCTTCTACAAGAATGAATAATACTGGTCCTACCTAACCTGGTAAAGATTTAACTAAGGCTGAAAATTATCAGCCTATATCACTTTTTAGCACTGAAGCAAAACTTTATGCCAAAGTTTTGGTGAACAAATTACACACCCTATTCATAGGTTCATAGGAGTTTACTAGGCTAACGACCACGAGCATGTTTTTAAGCCTAGCCATGCATTCCAAATCTCTGACAAGGGGTCCTATTTGTTTTATCGACAATATGGTTCATCGAACCGTACTTTGTCGAAATTACTTTAGTGAAAGTGCATTCTGTCGAAAATGCACTTTCGCTAAAGTAAACTACCAAAAAAAAAAAAAACATGCAGTTTGCATACTGCCTTAGTTGTTCATCAACATATACTGTTGATGTACAACTAAGGAAAGTTTTGTTGAGATTGTAGTATAGTGGGGATAAGGGAATATTCCCTTTTCCCACTGTAGTGCAATCTTGGAGTGAGAATACTAAATAAGGGTGTGCAGGGGGGCTTTCCCCCCTGCATAACACTGTTTTGTGTGTTATTTTTCTGTTTTTTAGTTATTTTTTATTTTTTTTTATTCCACGAAAGTGCATTTTCGATGAAATGTACTTTCGCTGAAGTGCGTTTCAGGAAGTACTGTTCGATGAACCATACTTTCGATTTAAAAATGTACATCACTGACAAGTTCTGGTACCTTGATAGGTGTAAGCTAGGGCTTGGGAGGTAAAATATTTAAAAGAAAGGGCCTGAGAGATGAACCATTTACAGGCTGCCTGTGTCCATTAGAGACATAGGTGCCAAACCAGAGATGAATTTCCTGTTCCCCATCCAGTTGTCCAAGTTATACTTGAACTGGGTTAGGGAGGAAGTCTGCTTCACATGGATGGGAGAGCCTTTTCCAGACAGAAGGTAGTCTCTGGGATACATGCATGTTTTTCCAACAGGTCTTGTTTATATCACAAGCAAAGTTTAAATCTTTAGAATGGGTAATTCTGGTGCTTTTTGTTTTGTGATTATGCAGGAGGTCCATCGGAGTGAGGTCTGGCAAAACCCAATATGCCAGGCATAGATCTCCCCTCAGAAGCCTGTAGGAGACAGAATACAGGAATAGAACCTTGAGGCAGTATGCACAGGACATTTTATTTATGCCCTGTATTATTTTAGTAAGGAACTTCCATTGGACATTCCAATTGTTGGATATGCCTGGTTAAGTATATACCAAAGGGGGCATTGTACTCGATGACAGTTCTGATGAATGCTGAATACAATGAAAGAATAACTTCCTTGGACCTATATACCATACCTTTGTTTATAGGTTGTGCAACATAGAATGAGTTCCTCACTATTGCCTTCCTTGATACACAAAACCCAGACAGGTTTGTTAAAGATGTTTCTAGATTGAGCATATGCAGCATGACAATCAGTTATCAGACTACTCCACTGCCATTCTTATGGACTTTAAAAACATTTTCTACTGTATTATGTGGGATTACCCTTGGAGATCAATAGCAGCTTATAATTGCACTTTGGAGAATATTACTATAGTCAAGGCATTACACTGGCAGCCAACAGCTTTTGTTCAGGCCAGGTCCAGTACTTCACAAAGTTTTATTCTTGTGGACGGCACATGGCAGGGTTGCCCATTACCCCCCTTATTGCTTGTCTTAGCTCTTGACCCATTTGTGCAAAAAATTTCTTATTCATAAATTTGCAAAGATGAAGATTAGGGAATGAAGAAATCACATTTCTGATATTTATTGATGACTGATCTTATCTAGAAATCCTGCCACTAATGTACATATTTCCTCTCCTTTGCTTGCTAAATTTGCCACCATATCTGGTCTTAACTTTACCATATCTAAAACATAAATACTACCTATTAATGATGCAACTTGTGCTTCAAGTAAACAAGGGATATAACCTCCTTATAAGTGACGTTCCAAGTTCCCCCCATTATCTAGGTATTAAATTGATCCAAGTATTAGAGACTCTGTTGTAGCAAATTTGAAGAACGTGTGTTCAGAGATTTATGTTGTGGTACAGTCATGGTCAACATTACATTTACCTCTAGCAGGAAGACTGAATGAACTTAAAATGATAATCTGTCCCAAGCTGTATTGCATCTTAAGGCATATACTGACATCTTCATCAGATCCTGGCTTGCTAAACTGCAGAAGTTGATGTCCTTCATTTGGCAATTTGGTAGGCATAAGGCTTCTTTTATGGGCATTATTTTCCCTGTTTTTTTTTTCTAATGTTAAGAAGTATGCCACTGCCTTCAATCTGCAGAAGTTTCTTACCATGAGTGGAGAGCCATTTCCAATGTGGACGTGTATTCAGGCTTATATTATTAAATCACCTTAATCCTTAGATTTGCTGTAGTAAGTGAAGTCGCTCGCAATGAGAGTGAGAATTTGTCATACTTTATACTCATAAAGCTATACTATTACTAAGGAAAGCTTGCAATAGTTTCTTACTAGGTTTGGATGACTCCTTTCTTTAAAATTGAGTGGCATGATTTTGTCTCAATTACTTCAAAGTTCAGATAATCAGCTCAACCTAGTTAGCTTTCAGCTACTGTGTGTGATACCTTTTTCCTTCCTATTAAAAATAATTGGAAATGGAGGCTGCCATGGCCCCGAGTTATGCCAATATTTTGATGATGGGCTGGGAAAATTAATTTATTTGCAAATCTGTTTATATAAAATGTATAATATTATACAAACGTTTTATTGATGATTTGCTTTTTATATGGAAAGGTTTAGAAAGTGAGCTTTGTGAATTTATTAGATATTTGAATGAATCCACTAGTTATTTAAGGTTGGCTTTTAATTATGATGGAGGATATTATTTATTTAGATCTAAATGTTTATAAATCTGCTAATTCTCTAAATGTGAAGATCTATAAAAAAGAAGTGCAAAGCAATAGCTATCTCCATTTCGATAGTATGCATAGTTTGTCTTAAGAAAATTATAATAAAATGGCAATTCACAATAATAAGTAGGTTAACTGATGAAGCACCAGGTTTTAATAAAGAATGTGAAGAATTAAAAAAGAGGTTTTACGAGAGAGGGTACCCCAAGGGTTTAGTGAATGAGTCCTTGACAATGGTGAGTAAAGAAAGGGAAAATAAGAATGAAGGAATAAGTAGTGAGAAGTCTAGTTGTTGTTGTTTGTCTTTTCGTGTTTTTCCCGGTTAGTTGTTGCCACAGCGGAACTCTGGTCCGCTAATGATTGGCAGTAGATTTTTTTATGGTGCCAAGTTGCCAGCCCGAGGCCCAACCTTCAGCGAAGGCACGCCCATTCACGCATGTCTTTCGGAGGCCACTTGACCACGAGAAGGACATTCAGATTCCACACAGAAGGCACTCCAGCTGAGAATCGAACAGGAGAACCTCTTGCTGTGAGGCAACAACGCTACCGCTGTACCACCGCGGCTTCAAGTAGTGAGAAGTCTAGTAGTAGCAAAAAATATTTTTCTTTAGCATGTATTCTGGAGAATTCTATAGATGAAAATAAATACGGACAATAATAACTAACAGTTGGAGATTCCTAATGAATTTTCAAGAAATAAAGACTGTCATTGGGGATACCCCTATTTTTGTTTCATGGAGAGGGAAGAAGTTAAAATAACTTTTTAAGAATAATGTGAATTTATCTGACTTAGATAATTCAAATGCTGGCATGAGTACATGCATAAATTGTAAGTTATGTCTGTATATGAAAGAAGAGGTTAAGTCTGAGCTGGTAGCTAGACATTTTGAAATTAGGTTATACAAACCAGTCAGTTGTAGGTCTAAATACATTGTATACATGGTATTATGTGAATTATGCCCAGAATTTTATATAGAAAGAACTATTAGAGAATTTTGCAAGAGAGTTTATGAACGTCTTAGAGCTATTGACAAGGAAGATGAAAGTAATGCCTTAGCAAAACATGTAAAACAAAAACGTGAAATAAAAAAACAAAATATTATTCCAGTTTGTAATAATTGCTCAAGTAAATGATTGATTTTAGATTTGATGCAGAACATTAACTTGATTGGAGAGAGTATTGCTGGCAAATAAAATTAAATGCATGTACTTTTCCAGGTCTAAATGACAGGGAGAATTTTAACCTGGTTTTAAAAAGGAAAGGGTTAATGCATTAAGCTTAGGTCAAGGGAATGAAAGTGCTTATTGGTTGTACTTTTGGTTTTATGTGAAGTTGAATAATAAAGTTTTTTTATATAGTCGTTCATTTTATTATTATTATTATTATTATTATTATTTTTATGTAATTGGAAATGTGTCCAACTCATTTCCTGTAGTACAGCTCTTTTGAGAGTGTACCTTTAACTCCAAGTGCATGTGGCTTGAGCCTTTTAAAAAATGAAGTTATCACCTGACAGTTCAAATAAATAGTCTTATCTTTGGAACCATATGTGTTAGAAGAAAACTGTAAATGGAAAACTTTTTAGGATAAATTAATCTTTACTTTAGTCACATTCATTCAGTTTTAAGCTTTAAAATGGGTTTTATAAGCCAAAATAAAAGCAGTGAATATTTTGCAATTTTGTATTAACAGCTTAAGATCTCTCAGTAATCATTCAAGCAAGGCACATACTGCCAGCAGCATTTTCTTCAAATAGCTGTGAGCATTCATATGCTATGCAGTTCTGTTTGTGTTGCCATACTATTGAGATATTTAGAGAAATATGAAAATTATCACAATACAAATAGTATATAAAATTTTATATCTCTTTAGCTTCATTAGAGGTCAAATATCAATACAATTGTGTTGCATGCTGTAAGAAGAAATCTTCTGATACCTTGTATGTAACAAGATTTTTGAATTATTAATGCAAATATGAACAAGCAATGCTTAACACCTAGACGAGTCAGTAGGAGTTAACTGCAGAAATGCCTAGAGGCGCACTTGGCTGTAATGAGTACCATGCTGTTTGTAGTACAGCTTTGATGCAGAAGTTGTTAAAATCTAACTCTTGTTTTGCAGTTTATTTTGTTGGCCTAGCCAAAAAAAAAAAAAAAGATTGGGCAAAAGTATTTCACTAAGAGCATCTTGGATATTTACAAATTTTATACAAACAGAAGTATCTGCCACATCTAAACTTTTATTGTCTGTTTCAAAGTCTTATTACTAATCTTTCAATTAACACTTAATCACCATCTGTTCTTTGAAGTTTCTTTCTCAGTTGCATTTTCTTTGAGAGTATCGGCTTAGATTTGTCTTTGACAGGTTTTTTACCCCAGCAAAAAATGCAGATGTAGACTATATTATTTACATTGCGAAGTTTGCCAGTGTTCAAAAGCAGATACTTATAAGTTTTGGTTCTGCCCCTTAGTAGCCTCTATGTAACAATCTGCAGTTTTAATTTATAATAGAGTTACTGGGGAAAGGATTATACTAGAGAATAAAAACTGGTTGCCAGTGCATTTTGGAGGATATCAAGATCTTCCACTGACATACTAATTATACTAATTATAGCCTTCTTCCGGAAGAATGTTAAAGGTCACTCTAAGTTATGTATATCAGACAACAAGGTAGCAGGAAATATATTACCAATAATGGTGGGGAAATTAGCTTATATGTTAGACATTTTTACGTTATTATAGAAGTAAATATGCCCCTTGTCATTGAGTATGGAAAATGATACTGGAAGTGGATGTTTATTGGTTTTGCTTGTATTGTCTCATATTTGTTGTTAATTATTTTCTATTGAATTATTTCTGTAAACCTGTTTTATGCATGTGAAATTGTAGAATTGCAAACAGTTGTGCAGTTGTTTATTATGAATTTATATCAGTAGTAGTTTTGGTCTTGATATTTATATAAATAAAAAAATTGTGATACTATCAATCCAGTAGTGACGCATATCAATGGCAGTCGGACTTATGTAGGCACTTTAATCTTACACGATAATGATGTAGTTCTTGAACAGAAAAGGAACCAATAACAACTGTGTGGATGTCAAACGTCATGAAAATATCTGCAGTAAAAAAGTTCAGGTAGAGACTAATTGAAAATCCTTGAAAAGCATAGTCAGAACGTTTTTGTTCAAGGTACCTCCTAGAATGCAGAAGACATTACTTAAAGTGAAATACAGACCGGACAAGGAACTATGTTTGCTAGAGGTGCTTATTAGAATAATCACATTACCACTGGAAGAATATGAAGAATTTTCACAAGATTAGCTAAAGATTCACTTTTCAGGAGAGGAAGTAGAGATTCACTTGTTAATTCCAATGTTACAAGTAACAGATGAAAAAAGTATAACTATTTCAAATATGTACTGATATTGAATTAGAAATAGAGTTGTTCTAAGACCTCAAGTGAATGGCTGGTCTGTGCAAAAATCATCAATAAGGAATGAAATTAAGCCTTATTTTTCTTTCTCTTAGTATGCCTGTGAACATGTATAAACTAAAGTGATACAGGCATCAGTAATCATTTGCTTGTATTGAATGAGCCATGTCATCTGCTGTGCACCTTCCCTCATGTCTAAGGAGATTGTTCTCCCAGAATCTAGCAGTTCAGTGTCCTAGACTCAGAAAGGCTTGTCCTAAGGATCCCATTTGCCTGGGTAGGATGGCATTGAATGACCTGGGGAGAGCAGAAGACAGTTTCATATCCAACAGAAAGCACTAGTCAACCACAAAGTAGAATGGAGCAGGCAAATGTTTGTATAAATACACCAAAATTTGATTATAATCCAAGGTTAAAATCGTAGAATATCCAAATGTATAAGCGCTTTCATCTCATTTTTAACTGAATTGAAGAAACTTCATCAGATACAATTAATTGCTTTCATCTGCTGAATTTAAAAGAAGGAATTCAAATTATATCACATCCTAGAGCAGTCAAGGCAACTTCATTTAAAGCCATAGTATACTTAAAATCGTCGTTACTGCCACAACACCGTAAAAATTGTTAAAACCATTAAAAATACTTTTAAAATACTTCATGAATTTTAAAATCATAACCTATCCACTACTATGTTTATAACTTAACTATTTAAATACATACATCCATGCAACAATAAGTATAAATAAATACCTAAAATGTTGGAGAACATATATAAGCATAATTAAATGCTCATTCAGTCGGTGTATATGTGAGTAGTTACACTAAGAAAGTTACAGAGTGTATTTTAATGTCTGTTCAGAGCTTTAAATTTCAAAAGACTACTGATGGACAAGTTATCATTAAGCCCTGGCCAATACATGGCATTCAGTTTGATCTGCCATCCTAATTCCATTTTGTCGAGTTGGTAGGACCATTTATGGAAATTAGTAACAGTGTTACAATAAATGAAGTTAGAATTTGGCTGAGAGGTTGATTTTCATGTGCAACTGAGAGGGTTGTATATTGCGCTGTTTGTAACTTGTGCCCATGTTTTTACATAGGCAAGACTGAGCGCAAACTTAAAAATAGGACAGGAGAGTATCTCAGAAATATACGTGATTTATGGGAAGGGAATGCCTTAGCAAAACACATTATGGCTTACCCAGACCATTCTTTTAAATTTACCATATTGGACACTGTCACAATTAGTGCAAGAGGTGGAGCATGGTCCTACCAGCTCGACAAAATGGAATTAGGATGGCAGATCAAATTGAATGCCATGTATTGGCCAGGGCTTAATGATAACTTGTCCATCAGTAGTCTTTTGAAATTTAAAGCTCTGAACAGACATTAAAATACACTCTGTAACTTTCGTAGTGTAACAAACTTACTCACATATACACTGTCTAAATGAGCATTTATTTATGCTTATATACATGTTCTCCAACATTTTAGGTATTTATTTATACTTATTGTTGCATGGATGTATGTATTTAAATGTATAGTTAAGTTATTAACATAGTAGTGGATAGGTTATGAATTCAAAATTCATGAAGTATTTTAAAAGTATTTTTAATGGTTTTAACAATTTGTATGGTGTTGTGGAAGTAACGACAATTTTAAGAATACTATGGCTTTAAATGAAGGTGTCTTGACTGCTCTAGGATGTGATGTAATATGAATTCCTTCTTTTGAATTCAGTAGGTGAAAGCAATTAATTGTATCTGATGAAGTCTCTTCATTTCAGTTAAAAATGAGATAAAAGCGCTTATACATTTGGATATTCTACGATTTTAACCTTGGATTATAATAAAATTTTGTGTATTTATACAAACATTTACCTGCTCCATTCTACTTTGTGGTTGACTAGTGGTTTCTGTTCGTTCACTTTCTTTGTAGTGTATCCAACAGAAAGACATTCAGAAGCACGCATCTGTCTTCCTTTTCAAAACAGGGTGGAACTGGCTGATTTTCTTCAGGGCTGCATCAAATGGTACAAATTACAGTGGTCTGCTGAAGCATTTTATTCCATTTAGCAGGAACTTTCATGCATTATATTTCCAGATTAGACACTCTCTAAAGAGTATAGGTAAGACTCTAAAGGCTGGTTTTACAAAATATTACATTATTATAGTATTCACTTAAAATAAGTAATTCATTTAGTGTTTATTAGTGGAAACATACTGAAAGGAAACTGTTTTGTGCTTTCTATTCCTAACATCATTGGTCAAAATATTCCTGACTGTATTCAGTCTTTTCTGGAAATGTGGAGAAGAGAGACTCTGGGACTGGAATCATAGTTTCTGCTTTTGCAGAACTAATATTATTGGTCATAGATACAAATAGTAGTGCAAGATACACGCGAGTGTCATTTTACTTTTCAAAAGGATTGGGGTTTAGTACATACTCTAACTGATGTGTCCAGCAGAAAAATATGCATGTTAGGATTTCTCTTAATAGTGGATCTGTGGTATACTGCAGGTGGTTCTATATTAGATCAGCAAAACGGCATTACACCAAATGTAATTTTGCCGACACATATAGACTGAAATCTGAAAATAGTGAAGGCTCAGGTCAGCGATTTTATTCCCAATGAACAAATATCACTTGGTCTGAACTGTAACATTGCCTTTTACCCCACTGTAGTGCGATCCTGGACCTGATATATTTAGTTAGTGGTGTATGGGGGGCACAGTCCCCTATGTTGGGGTGGGGGGAAGCCCCCCACTTCATTATGTTTGAAATTGTGTGTATGCGTTTTTCGTGCTAGCGATTTCTTTCCCAGGGAAGAAATTGCTGTTTTGAACATTCACAGTTTAGTGCGTGTCGATGAAGAGGCATTCGATGTAACGCCTCTTCAAGCATTTAATATAGACCCACTGCAAGTATGTGGAAATTAAATGTTTCCCCCAAAGAAGAGCAGAAGTAGTACCGGGGAGTTAAGGATACTCATGGAGCAGAATATGAATTTTGTAAAGGGTATCAGAGTTCAAAACAAATAGGCACTTCCGTATATGTGGGCTGGTATTATAAGATCAGCATATTTAGTGGCTTGTGCAGTAACGAAGAGAAAGCAAGTGATGTACTGTATGGCAAAATAGAGAGCCTGAAATGTAATTAGGAGTCTGTGAACATGCACTTCAACCTTATCTAAGGGCTGGACAGCTATGATACTTAGGTATGGTCCAGTTAGAAGGTTGTAGATATTAAAGTCCAGGAATGGGTCATTTGCTTAGTATATGAAACCGTATATGTCATGCATTTGCACTGTTTAAATGTAAATGTAAATTACAGTTAAAAGTGCTCATTCTTAGGATATTAATAAGTCACATTACATCAGCCTTTCTAAGGCCCCAATCCCTGTCTTTCCACCTTTTACCCACAGCAGTACATCTTTTTCCTGATTTTCCTGCTATAATATTATAATAGTAAGTAGTAAAAGAGACAAAATATAATATATAAAAGGATTTGGAATAGGAAATGATGTGATACTAGTTCTTGCTGGTTAGGACTGTGGGTGTGTGTTCATAATAGAAGTTGGAATTGAAATGCCATGCTAAGGAAGATAATAAAATGGAGAAGGTAGAGTGTTGAGGGAACAGGGATGTTTTGGTGCCTTGGTTAGGTAAAGGTGGGGAGGAAGATGGAATCATGTACAGTGTCCATGTGACAGGTATGCAGAATGATTGTGTTCCCAAAATTAATAAAAATGTTCATAAAATGAACACCAATTGTGAAAGGGAGCATTAGCTTATCTATAGAATATAAGATTCTATTTTCATGTTTTTGTGGGATGAGAACATGGAAAAAGAGCTTAGAAAAAAAACCCTTCAAAATATGATGTGCACTATAGGAGTGGTACCTTTCAGACAAAAATTCTGGCAGACCCTGAGTAGGCTAGAAAGCTTGAGAGAAATATCCGTGATGTGTATTGCTGTTACTGGGGACCGCGTGAGAGCTACACTGAAGATTAGTGACCATAATGGAACAGATTTTGACACTGATGTTCATAGTAAATAGATAGAAAATAACAGAATATTATGTAAAAAAAGAATAGATATTTACAGTGGCTCTTCAGAATGCATAATCACTATTAATGCTGAGAAAAGCAAAAGACTGTTTCTAATTTCTGCTTGTGGGTTGCATGGATATATTGACAGTACAGTGCAACATGTAGGAGGTGTTGCACTCCTGGAGTGCATTTGTTCAGATGAGCCCTTAAACCAAAGACCCAGCTTTCTGAGCTGGTAGTAGCTTAGATGAAAATCAAAAAAATCCATGACACTTACTAAAAAATAAGAGTAGGGCTTTTTTTTTCAAACGGTAACAACAGTCATTAAGAAGTAGAAATGATAAATGAGCTCGTATTTGTATAATTGTAAAAGTAAACTTTAAATGTAGAAAAATATGTAATGCAAGTTAAATATGAAATTAAACTTCTTTTTATACCTCTTTATACATTTTAATTTTATTTTTCAAGCCAGTAGTTATTTTCTGTGTCACATTTCTTGGTATTTATATTAACATTCTAAATCTCTTTATCCAAATCCTCCAGATAATAAAAATCATAACATATTTTCACACAGTGCAGTATCTTTTTTTGCATAAAATACCATAGTCTCTCTAAACAGAAATATGTAATTTTTCTTCTAACTCTCTCCATATTTCAGTTGTTTTATTACACTCCAAAAATCTTGTTCTCAGCTCTGCATCTGTGCTAATCATATTTCCTTTATTCTACTGTGTTATGTTATTTAAAATATTACTGGAATGCTTTTATGTACTACATAGAAAAATAATAATTTACACATCATTTTATTTATTTAACTTCTTTGTTATTTTCATTATAGTTTCTTGTTCCTTTTTGGACAACAGGTTGCAACAATCTTCTATGTATTTATTTTGTACTTTGAGTGATGTCTCCAGATGCTTCTGCAGTTACATTCTACTGGCAGCTTTAGGTGTCAAATATTGCTTGCTCATATTAGCATCAATAATTTGAAAATCATGTTACATACATGTTACATATTAAAAGATTTTATCATACAGCTTATACAATGGCAAACTGAACTGTATTGATCGCGCAGGTAACACGATATTAATTGTTGTTCAAATAATATAACAAAAACTCACAGCTGGGTGTGGGTAATGTTGGATTTACACACACCCAAACATGGGTTATTGCTGTTATGCAATGACATTATTTAAGAAAAAAAGTTACTTAATGTTTCTTAAATAATGTCTTTGTATAAGGGTAGCATGCTGTTCTTCCACGTTTTTCCCCTGGTACCCTGGGGCTTCTTTGATGTACTGCGCATGCATATAGGGCTTTCGTTCCCATGCTTAAGTAGTACATCAGTGTTGTGTAAAGGAAGCAAAAGAGAAAAGATCTCCTTTGATCTTTTTTTTTATTATTTAAAAAAAAAAAAAAAAAAAGAAATCTGGAGACTTTCAACATTTGGGAGAGACAGGACAGAGAAAATATAAAGATAATCTGGTAAGTTTCTCTAGTTTTTTAAATGTACCTGATTATCTTTGTTTTTTTTTTTTTTCTCCATCCCATCTGTCTCATTGTTTTGAAGCCTCCAGTTTTTTGAAACTTTATTTTTTTAAATTAAAAAAAAGAGTTTCCGTAGAATATATTAATAGTAGAAAGTGCAGTCGACTTTACTTTTTTTCCATTGGTATATGCTCAATTTAAAATGGGCACGCTGGTTGGATTCATGCTAGTTGAGTGTGATGTTCTTCATGTTTCACTGTTGCAGTCATCACACTTGGGTTATCTGCCTGCAGGTAGCTCTCAGTTAGCCCAAATACCAGAGTCTTGGGATTTCTGCGTCAGATGCTGTCGCCTTGTCCATGATGTCAGGTCATCAGGGGTATAAAACATGCAGCCGATGCCATTACATCAGCTTTTCTTGCCGCGCAGGAGCCCAAAGCAGAAGCAATTCACAAGTGTTGGTTGGCCGCTACCTGAAATTTTCATTTTTTGAGTTTCAAACCTGAAGTCTTCTAAAGCTAACTACCCCATTGGGGATCCTTTTTTCTTGCTCTAACCAATGTCAGAAAAAGTTCACAATTGTCTTGCCTGTGGAAAGCAAATACCTAACCGAGATTTTCAGTCTTACTGCATCACCTGTTTAGGCCCAGACCACAACGTTCCTCGCTGTCAGTTTTGTGCCTTGTTCAACACCCGAACTGTTCATCGTTGGGCTATCTTTGTCACTAAATTCTTTCGCTCTCATTCTCTATATTCCAAAATGGCTTTGTTAAGCCATCCGACTACCGATCTTCTGAAAAAACTTGAGGATAAAGACAGAGACAGACCGCATAGGCCCAAAACTGCAGACGATGCTTCTGTTAAGCTAGTCACCAGTCCACCAGTACGCAGTGAGGTGCTTTTGCAGCCCCTGATACCCGCTTCTACAGATTTGCAGGCCTCTACTGAGACCCATTCAGAGTCCGGTATGCCACGAGATGCTTCTTCGACTATGGAACCTGCAGATGTCTCTACCTTGGATGGGTCTGGAGCTGCTGTGCAGGCACCAACTTCTAAAGGTGTATTCAGGCATTCCGAAGTTCATATTAAACCGACTACTTCATTTTTTACTAAAACTACCAAATTTCTCAGGCCCAGAGTTCACACTACGCCTAGGAAATCAACGACCAAAACATATTCTCAAGCTCCCATGCCTCAGAAACAAAGGCTTAGAATGGCGGAAGACCTTATTACTTTAATTAGAGGAAGCCAGCCTTCCTCCTCTAAAAGACAAAGAATTGATTTTTCTTCTGATTCTACAGACCATGCGTCCGATGACTCTGACCCCTCTGATTACCAGGACATACCCTTATCCAACTATGAGGATTCAGATGCATAGGATTCCATACCCTCTGCCTCCCCTCCAGAGGACTTTTCATTCGGTGAAACCTTGCATACCTAAGAGAGCATTTCCACTGTGAATGCCAGGACTACCCTCAGTCGAAAAAGAAACTCAGGGAATTTTTACACTTGCCTCAGTGCAGACCTCTAGCTGTACCCCCTGACCTGGATATTGCAGATGATGTCTTCATGAAATTAAATCTTACCCCTGATACTTTACCTCCAACTCCTAGAAAGCCTGACAGGTATTACAGAGTACCTGACTCTCACAAAGTTCTCTTTAAAAATCCTACTGCTGATCCAGAGACCATTTCCCAGGGACCTAAAGGTATTAAGGCTACTAAAGCCAAAAACGCTAGCCCTTCGGACAGGGATTCTAGGGCTTTAGGTAGATGGGGTAAGAAGGTATATACCTCTGCAACTCTTGCCATCAGGGCTTTTAATTGCCAGTTTCACATGTTGAAGTACCAGCAGTATAGTATGGAAAAAAAATGTTGATTCCTGATTGTGCAGAAAATAAAGAGTTACAAGAGTTAATGCATTCTGCTAACCAACTGGTAAACATACCTTGCAGTGTGATGTTGATGCCTTAGAAGCATCTTGCAGGGCTGCTGTCACTGGGTCTGTTCTGAGAAGGCATGCTTGGCTAAAGGAACAAATTTTGCCAGACCACGTCAAAGCAAAGTTGCTAGATGCTCCATTAAATCAAGAATCTTTGTTTGGCACAAAAGCACAAGTTCTTAAAAAGATGGAGGAAAAAGCTAAATCTATGCAAACTATTAAAGATTTCTTACAGGTACAGCTACCTAGATTCAGTAGGCATTGGCCTTCGAAGAACTGGTCCTTTCCAGTCCTGCCCAGGCCTTCTCAGTCCAAACCCAGGGGCAACAGACCACAAAGACTACAGTCTCATGGTATGCACAGATCTAAACAATGGAGTGCTCCCACCTTAAAAACAGGGAGTGGTAAGCCACCCTCTTATGGAAAAAGTTTACAATGACTTCTCTTGCATCCTTCCCATCCATGCCCAAGTACTTTCACCCCTAGGAGGAAAACACATGCTGCATGCAAAAAACTGTGAATATATTACCCAGGACCATTGGGTCTTAAACACTGTATCCCAGGGATACAGATTCTACTTCCATTCACTACCAACCCCAAGCGGATTGCCAGACCTTTCCCCAAACCAGTGGGCAGAGGCCCAAAAGCAAGTACTTTCTCTTCTCAGTATCAGGGCTATTCAACCTGTTCCAACAGAGCAAAGGGGACAGGGTTTCTACTCCAGACTGTTTCTGGTGCCCATAAAAGAAAACTCTTGGTACCCATTCCTGGATCCGTCAATTCTCAACACCTTCCTGGTGGTACCAAAGTTCAAAATGCTTACACTCCAACAGCTGCTGCCTATGCTAACCAAGGACTCCTGGCTGGTCACCCTAGACTTAAAAGAAGCTTTCCTGCACATCCCCGTAAGGGAATCTTGCAGGAAATATCTATGATTCAGGGCAGGCTTTATGCACTATCAGTTCTCTGCACTTCCCTTTGGCTTATCTACTGGACCCAGGGTATTCACAAACTGCCTGGTTCCAGCTATTGTATACTGCAGGCAGAGAAACATTCAAATTTACCCATAATTGGACAATTGCCTGATTCAGGCAGACAGTCAGGAATTGCTACTTCAGCACCTGACATTTGTAAAGAGACTCCTAACTTCTCTGGGGTATACCATCAACAAAAATAAATCACATCTGGTACCCAGCCAAGAAATTGTATTTCTGGGAGCAAGCTTGAACACAACTTCCCAGATGGCATTCCTCACTCCAGAAAAGCAGATTTATTTGACAAATTACTTCAAACTACTGGCCACCCAAACCCAGCTATCTGCAAGAAAAATATTGCAAGCCCTAGGGTTCATGGCCTCATGCATTCTCCTAATTCCATATGCAAGACTGCTTATGAGGAAACTTCAATGGTACTCAAAAAGTCTCTGGTGTCAACATTCTCAGGACCTGAAAACAGTGATTCCAATCATTCCTTGCCTAAGGACAGAGTTCCTTTGGTGGGCAGAGGCCTGCAACCACAACAAGGGGCTCCCTTACAGTCAACCCCCCGTCACCCAAACCCAGACAACAATCGCATCAAACTATGCATGGGGGGCTCACGTGGCAGGCAAACACATTCAAGGCAAATGGAGCCCAGGACAAATGCAACTGCATATCAATCAAAAAGAAATGTTAGCTGTAGAAAATGCTCTGACAGCCTTTAAATACCTTATCCTTCCAGGACAACTCTTGATAAAGACAGACAACACCACAGTCGTGGTACATAAACAAGGAGGAGGGAACTCATTCCTACCCACTCTGCAGGTTAGCCATGGCTCTGGGGAACACAGCCTTGAGCAACCAAGTGCACAGGCAAGCTCAATTCCTGCCAGGCAAACAAAATTCACTGGCAGATGACTTAAGCAGAAATCTAATGGACCCGCACGAGTGGAAACTGGAACCTATTCATTCAAGCTTCTAATCCACAGGTGGGGACACCAGAGGTGGACCTCTTTGCTTCCCTCCCAGAACCATCAATTCAGAAAATTTTGCACCAGAACTACTTACAGCCAAGCAGGGAAAGTGGATGCCTTATCCTTTACATGGGAAAACCTCTCAATCTGTGCCTTTCCCCCTCTGCCCCTCCTCTCAAAAGTACTACTCAAGATCAAACAGGACAGGCCAAGGACAATCCTTTTTGGAACAGACTGGCCACACCAGCACTGGTACCCACTTTTATGCAGTCTGACAACAGTGCCACCCTGGCACCTGCATTTGGCCCCCTCTCTACTGTCCCATCAGGAGGGCCAGATTTTGCATCCTCAGCTGCAAACCCTGAACCTAGCAGCTTGGCTTATTCCCTGAATACATCACCAGCAACCCTCAGCAAACAGGTGCCGGATGTCATCCTTGAGGCCAGGAGGCCTAGTACTAGGAAATCCTGTTCAGAAAAGTGGAAAAAATATTGTTCTTGGAGCCAGTCTCAGGGAAAGGACACAGCCATGTCCACCTTACCTCAAATCCTAGATTATCTAGCAGAGCTGCATCACAAAGGACTATCCTTCTCATCCATTAAGATGCATGCCTCTGCCATCTCAGCTCATTACAATACTGAGCCACCCCTCTTCTCTCACCCTCTGGTCAAACAGTTCCTGAGAGGAGCTAACAATCTAAGACCCCCGAGGAAAGCTCCCACTCCTGCCTGGGACTTTAACTTTGTACTAGAGAAGCTCATGCTTCCCCCTTTTGAGCCTGCTGCTGCAGCAGAGTTAAAATTTCTCTCTTGGAAAACAACCCTACTTTTAGCCATCACTTCAGCAAGAAGAGTGTCTGAGTTACAGGCCCTTATGGCTGTGGAACCCTTCATTATCTTCCATGCGGATAGGGTTTCCCTCAGGACTAACCCATCATTTATGCCCAAGGTGGTATCCAGTGTGGCTTTAAACCAATCTATCCATTTACCAACCTTTTTTCCTAATTTTTAGAATAAAGGGGAAATGATACTACACTCCTTGGACGTGCACAGACAGCTTAGGGTCTACCTTGACTGGACTAAACCATTCAGACAATCAGATCAGCTGCTAGTCAGCTTTACTACAAGGGCAGATGGCAAGGTCATTTCAAAGCAAACCATCTCCAAATGGATAGCACACTGCATCCATTGCTGCTACAAGCACCATGGAAAACCTACCCCTCAGCTGATCAGAACACATTCCACTAGGGCTACCTTAACCTCTACAGCATTTCTCAGGAGAGTCCCTACCAGGGACATCCTGGAAGCTGCGACTTGGAGTTGAGTACACACCTTCACCAAGCTTTACCATTTACCTATCTTTTCTAAATCCAGGGCTGGATTTGCTACAGCAGTCTTACAAGGCCTGCTAGCCAGCCCTAATACTTCTTGACTGCCTCCACCCTTCTCAGCTTTGGGAATCAACCCAAGTGTGATGACTGCAACAGTGAAACATGAAGAACATAGTACAGTTGTGTACACTTACCATAAATGTAGATGTTCGAGTGTATTCACTGTTGCAGTCCTGGTTACCCTCCCTCCAGCCCCCTGACTTTTATATACTTTCTACCTATCCTCTTTTTTTGGCCATATCTTATGGCAATGGTATTTACTTTTTACTGGAGGTGATCCACGCAATGTCATTGCTTCCTATTTTGTGGGCTCCTGACATCTGGGGCAAGAAAAACTGATGTAATTGGCGTTGGCTGCATGTTTTATACCCCTGACGACCTGATATCATGGAAGAGGTGACAGCATCCGATGCAGGAATCCCAAGACTCTGATATTCAGGCCGACTGAGGGCTATCTGCAGGCAGATAACCCATGTGTGATGACTGCAACAGTGAATACACTCAAACATCTACATTTATGGTGAGTGTACACAACTGTACTATCCAACTCGATTTCTGTTATCCAGTAATACTAAGTACCTAATTGTCTTATCCTGTAGCACAACATACTGAAGATAAAAACATATCAAATTAATTGAGATAGCTGAGGACCTGGAGACTAGGTATTAAAATTGAAGATTTTTTTGCAGTTCTTGGCAGGAAATGTTACCTCTAAAACTGTTTGTTGATTACAACCACAGTTTGGAATTGCATTTTTCAATACAGAACAAAAGTAAGGTGCTTAGGTATCTCCAAAAATGAGGTACATATTGGTAATGAATACTAGCTACATTCTATAATAGAGTGATTTCTACATGCACGCCACCACTTTGTTGGCTTTTTAAACTGACCCTACCCACTCCACCATGTTGTCCAATTTTGTTTCATTAGCAGTTGGCAGCAACAGCTATTTCTTCTGTAAAATTACTTATTTTTACTTTTTTAACAACTATAATACTTTGTCATACAGCTTATATACATTAATGCTTTTATGTATTAATCCAAAAAATAATAATTTACACATTATTTTATTTATTTAATGTCTTTGTTGTTTTCATTATAGTTTCTTGTTCCTTTTTAATCAACATGCCAGAAGTCTGCATTCACTTCACAAAATAATGATTGTATCATTTGTTGTGGTAATTAATTGAAAGACTTGGTTACACAGTTAGATGAGAGGCACTTGGCACTTAACATAGGCTTATGGCCTTCTTCTCAGTAAAGTTGTGCATGTTGTGTATGTATATCTGTGTGTGTGTGTGTGTATATATATGTATATATATATATATGTATATGTGTATGTATACATATATATATATATATATATATATATATATATATATATATATATAGATATATAGATATAGATATATCCATGTGTATATTTATGTGTATATATCTGTATGTGTGTATGTGCATAAAACAAAGCAATTGCTGACAAAAGTACAATTTTCATTGCATATATTAATGGAAGACAGTCCAGGCGACCAGAACTTTTTCCATTGGTATATACTTAATTTACAATGTATATGCTGGTTGGGCTGACCAATCAGCATGCTTGTTTTAAAATGTTAAAGGCCAGTCATTGTATAATATTTATTTATACAGGTATACATTTCATGTTTTTTCTAAATATTTAATTAAACAACACAGACAGTACTGATTAGCGTCATATTAAAGCTCCCATCTATAAGAACAAATTATGTGTATAACTTTTGCGGTTGCAGAGCTAGCATAAGTTATTTTTTCAAGTGATTTCTGTTCTGTTACAGTTATTGATCAGTGCTGATGCATTCATTTGCTGTGTTTTAGCTATTTTTCAAACTTGCAGGTCATTCTGGCCATCTGTGAGAACTATTTAGAGATTATCGTGATTAAACCCAATGAGAGTTACAGTGATTGCTGCCATTCTGGGAAGATGAACACTATTGGTTAGAGCTTTAGCTATTTTTCATTGACTCTTTCATTTTCCCTGTTAAATTTTTATTCTGTGAAGTTAACCTAAGCACAACAGGTCTGTCAGGTGCACTCCGTAGATGCAGGTACTTTCAGTTTTAACTGTACTGAATTTGCGTCCAATGAGTAATTACACTCCTGCAATGTTCGGACGCAGCAAGCTGTAACTTCATAATGCAGTAAGCCATACACCTTAAACGTATCTCATAACAGCTTCTAGTGGTACCACATTGTGCAGTTTAGCCTACGGCTGTAACAGCTCCACCCAGTGGTTAAGTAAAGCTACCAAGTTGTGCTATCACAGTCAGATATATTCCAAAGATAAGCATTTACTTAAATAGGCATACATAATGAATGCATCATCCAAATTTTAACTGATAACCATCTCAACAGACGGTAAAGTTCTCATATTTAACCTCTGCAACTCTTTGTAACTCAGTTGGGTTTTACTTTGCAATGGACAATATGAGAGAGAAACCTACATCATTTCCCTCAGTTGTCAGTCTTGTAGCACAAGGTGTTCTAAGGCAGTCTAACAAGTACCTTATGCTTACAGATAATGAACTTCTCCTAAATGCACATGACTCTGTTCATGTGAGAGGTGGAAATATTTAAGAAATATGGAGACCTCACTCTTACAAAAAAAAAACAAAACAAAAAAAAACAAACAAACTGACCATATACACCCAGCTCTGCAGTATAATGTAGTAACATATACTAATTCTGTTATGAAATCCTTAGTCTCCTATACCAGTAAGAATGAATTCTAAGCAAATATCAAAATCAAACATCACCAAATAATAAAAAAAATGTTTTATTTATTGGTGACTTCATGGTGAGATTCATAGATTTCCTAGTCACTAGCTGGACAAGGACATGTTTACAATGAGTTGTCTTTCAGGTGCTTGGATCTCAGGTGTATCCAGGGGCCTCTGGACCCTTACACCAGACAAATATAATTATGATATGGTAGTCATGACAATAGGGCTGAAGAGAGAGATGCAAAGAGGCATGTCTGGGCCTTCTGTGCATAGCACAAATGCACATAAGGCCATGACTGTGAGCAGAATCTTCCCATTGCCATAGATGATGTCTAGATATAATGAAAATATGATTGGCTTAAAAAATTGTGTAAAATATTAGTGTCATTTAGTGGGGATCCAGTATATGCCAGCATTTAATGAGATACTTGACATTTCTTCTGATCTTCTGCACCGGTCATTCAAACGTTTCGGCATGCTACATACGGTCTTTACTGCCCCATAGTGCCTTTTTAGGCAAAATACAGTTAATGAAAATTCCAATGTAGCAAATGTATCACTGTAAAAACAGGAAGAAAATTAGAGAGAGTCTACTGAATGCCAGAAGTCTAGACAACAAGTGGCACAATTTTGAGGCACTCCTATATTTGAAATGCATCCATATATGTGTAGTTATTGAAATCTGGATTAAATGCCTGGAAAGCACTCCCTGCATACATGGGTTAAGATCCTACAATGCCTTCAACCCAAATGGCAAATGTGGTGGTATATCAATATTTGTCAGTGACCATAACACTTCTGGACAGAGTAGAGACCCACACATGAAATGTATTTAGCTCCAAATCATACTAAACAAAACTACCTATCAATTTATTGCCTGTTACAAGACCCCTTCTATGACCTCAGAGGTCTTTGTCAGGTTCCCAATTGTCATAGATGAGCTCCCCATAAATAGCAACATCATAATTCTGGGAAACGTTAACTACCCATCAATTGAATGGAGTACCTACACCACTGATGTAGGATATGCACAGAAGTTTTTAGACCGAAAAATAAAAATCCACTGGGCCAGATTATTAATTGTCCAACTAGAGGACAAAATATTTGTGACCTGATGCTTACAAATGTAGTGCTGTCATGCACAGCTCTCCTAGTAACTACATCTCCGATTAAGTTAGATCATAAGCTAATAAAATTTTTCCTCAAACTTTCTACCCCCAAAACCATATATCAGAATTCAAAGACTTCAAGGACAAAATATCTTCAAATTCTTTTATAACAGTATCACCCCAGACATTGCCCCATTTGACGGATTTGCCAAGGAGTTTTTTTTCGTATCCCAGGTAAGTAAATGTATAGAATAGGCAGTCCCATCCAGATCCAAATATAATTGAACATTTAAAACCAAACCATCCTTGGAGGGTATATTGCAGTACATAAAATAAATAATATAAGGAAAAGCTCATCTGAGAATACAACAATTCCAAGGACCTCCAACTGAGGGAAAATATTAGGAGTTTGACTAATAATTTTAAAAAGATTTTTATTTATGTTAAGGCAGACCATGCACTCAAGTTGGCATTTGAAGCCAAGGAAAATTAATAATCCATCATTAGTTATGCTAGAAAGCTAAGAAGCAACACACAGAAAAATACATAACTCATACTAAAATGATAAAACATATTCAGTCCCAGTGGACATTGCCAATATCATAGCAAATACATTTAGTGCAAATTTCACTCCTGTGAATGATTATCCAAAGTTCTATAATCACCATAGCCTTCACCTCCTCATCGTAACTAAATAGCATGCTCTGAAAGAGTGCATCATAACTAAATAGCATGCTCTGAAAGAGTGCTATCCAAGACTAAGAACGTATACCTGATTATTTGATAAATATGTCTCTAGATAAAAATGGCCCTACTGCCGACCTTGGAAACTATATGCCTTTCAGCCTGACGAGTCTCATTTATAAGGCTGTGAAAAACATAACAGATGCAGTTAACATCAGCATTAAAAGTCCCTCATCAGGTTAGACTCATAATAATTTGGTTTTGTAAAAAGTAGATACTGTTTAATAAACCTGGGGCTTCTTTGAGAAGGTAATACAAGCTGTTGGCAGTGGTCACACTGTACACTTAGCTTACCTTGATTTGAGCAAGGCATTCCATGCATCCCCATGCTACCATAGTTAACAAACTAAACTTGTTACGAATAGACCGCTTTGTTGTGATATGCATACCTGGCTAAAGCACAGTACTCCTGTGGTGTAGATGATGGGCAGGGTCAAAGAATATATGGAAGTTACCACTGGTGTCCTGCAGGGCCCAGTGCTGGGATTGCTTTTGTTTGGTATTTACTGCTGTGCCCTACAAACTAAAAAACAAGATCTATGGCTAATCAAGTGTGTCGAGGCTTGCAAACTAGTAGTCATTGTCAAGTCCCTGTCTGACAGAGAAGCCCTCCTTCATGAACTTATACAAATGAATGTTTGGTGTATTGAAAATGAACTTGAATAAAGTATAAACAGTGCAACATTTTTGCTTTTGGCTGAAAAAAATATTCTCCAGCATTATAGCATTAACCTGGGAACATGCGTTGACATGTAGTTAAAGGCCTGGGAATCTGAGTTGATAATTCACTCTCCTTGCATTACCAAGGCAATATTGTCCAGATTAGAAAAATTTATTGTCTCCTAGTATTCAGCACTGATCAGACCAATTATAGAATGTAGTGCTCCCTTTCTGATGTACATCACCTGAAATGTCAAACAGTTGGAAAGACCACAGATATTCCTAACAAAGAAGATCAAAGGCATAAAATGCCTAAGCTATCGGAAAAGACTAGAAGGGCTATTTTTTGTTGCTGTCTTACATGCTTCATAGAGAAGACTTTCCATCCAAGCAAACAGGAATACTGCAGTTCAGGATCTTTTGTACCTTCAGAAATCAAACAGTCTCACAAATACCATAACCATAACATGAGATCTAAACCTGCTACAGCAGGTAAGTAAAACTGATTCATTACTAAGTGTCTCCCTGACCTCCGACATAGACTCCCATCCAGACAAATCAGTATGATGCACTATTTTCCTTTAATATGACCTAGATGATTGGATGGGTGTTCATGAATTCACCCCAAACGTGGCAACATATTCCTCTTTGAGAAGGGAGGCATTGACTAGGGTGGGAACAGGCAAGACATAATGGTCTCAAACCTCAGGAGCCTTGAACTTTCTCTGATTACTATAGTATCCCAAGTTGTGGTCATGTGGAGAACACTGGCTGCATAATGGGAACTTTGTACGACAATCTCTGGATGCTACCAAGAGCAATATATTGTATTCGGGTCCACAAAAATTAACTTTCAAGTCAGTCACTGGCTCTTTGTGGAGTTCTGATATTTGTATCTGAAAATATTGTTGTATTATATGTTTAAATCATTCAAGCCTATATCACCTTATTACACAACATCCATAGCTCCTTATGGCATCCAGATCTTTTTAGAGACTGGCTTCTTTAAGTGACTTACCAACTAATAATAGGCAGTATTACAAAAGGATGCAAAGAATACATCTGAAGGCACAACATGGCAGACCATCTAAAATGAAAAATATTTTTAATAAAACAGACACAGGTTAGCACTCTCACACTCAAAGTGCTTCATCACTTTGAGTGTGAAAGCGCTAGCCTGTGTCTGTTTTATTAAACACATTTTTAATTTTAGACGGTATGCCATGTTGTGTGTTGTGTCTTTAGACTTCCACAGTGGTGCAGTGGTAGCATTGTTGCCTCACAGCAAGAGGTTCTCCCGTTTGATTCTTGGCTGGAGTGCGGGGAGTGCCTTCTGTGTGGAGTCTGCATGTCCTCCCCATGGTTGGGTGGGCGGTCGAAAGACATGCGTAAATGAGCATGCCTTCGTTGAAGGTTGCATGTCGAGCTGGCACCTCGGTGTTCATGAAAATCTACTGCCAATCATTAGCGGACTGGAGTTCCGCTGTGGCGACCCCTAACCGGGAAAAGCCAAAAGACAACAACATGCCATGTTGTGTCTTTGTTTGGATATTTTGCATTATTTTCTTGTTTTACACCTGGCACATTTCCAAGGGATTCCTCTTCATTTATTAAGTATTACAAAAGGAAATGAGTTATTAACGAAATGAGTCTAAGATTATTAATCTAGGATGCCCTGTGGTAGAGAAATGAATCACTGTTTGCTACTTATTATTTATATTTTCATAACTGAGATATATACATACTGTTGAGTGGTACGCTGCGAAATTCCATGGTGAGAGACAGGAAAACTCATTGTCAATGTCCATTTATATCACACTATATGGGAGATATTATCGTTTGCTTTTTGTTAGTAATAATGAAAAGAAGGACTGTTTCATTATCTACTTAATTTGTTAAACACCAAGTGACTTGCAAACTATTACATGGCATCAAGGGAAAACTTAGATGCTGCAGGAAAAAAATGTCTTTGATGTTTGCAATGTAACTTGCACATATTGAAAGAGATTTGGTGTTTTTTTTTATTGGTAATTATACAACTAAGCATATATTTTCATATTTCTATAAATATCTCAATAAAGGTGCACTCAGAGAGGAATTCCTTACTGTCATGAGAAAGAATATGTCTCTCTAGCAAAATATTCTTAAAATATATGCATAGATTGTGCATTTTCCAAAATATGAAAATATGTAAATGTTTAGCAAGGTTTAATTCTGTGTGTGTGGACATTATAATATATTATAGTACTTATGGAAAGACTATGAATGTACCGACTATCACCATTGTAAAGAATACTTCTTATTGGTACATCTGTGTTTGTGCAGTTTTAATAGCCTTTGTTGTTCACAAATATTTATATTTGTTTATTTTATGTCTTTTTTGTTGATTTTATTCAGAAAATGCTCTGGAATGCAAGGATGTCTGCAGGCTGCCCAGGATGTGATATTCCATATCACATAGGTGTTAACGAGTTAGCAAAATAAACCATTGAACATTTTCTGTGAGCCTTCGCTCATACGGTGAAACAATATTTGCTGGCACAAATTAACTGTAACCATGTACTTGATGTCAGACTTCCCCCACACTATTTTGGTCATGAATCTCATTAACCAGTCCTGTAAATTGATTACACACCATTTTGTCATTCCTTTGACTTCTCAGTGGAACATGTCAGACTAGATTAACTGCTAGTGAAAACATCATCATTATTATCAAGTCAGTCTTACCCACCAGGGTTCCAACTGTCTGTCTGACTATTAGGCATCTCTGTTCTGTCATCCAGGTTTTTGTCCATAGTCCTCTTACTTCTTAAGAGGTGGACATATTTTCAGTTCTAGGTAGAAGGCTTCCCATCCTCCTCACTAGACTCCAGTAGTAAAAATGCCACCAGCTTATGTCATGCATTAGCATCCTTAACATCTTGACAAACTAATGAAAAATCCCTAGTACAGTAGCTAACAAACCTCCCATTCTTTCTAATACTAACATGCTTTCATTCACAAATATGGTAAACTGACCACCTTTAACCCCATGCTTGCCAAAAAGTCACATTCTTTCTTTGCTAATATCACCATAAACAAAATGAAAAAGATGTGTGATAAAGGGCGCCCCTGTCTTGTGCCTCTTTTCATTGTTACTATTTGGACACACCTCCATATTTCTCTATAGATCTCTCATCCCTGTAATAAAATATGGTCCTACCCCCTGCTCCTTCCATATCTCTAAAACAAGTAGTTGTTTTGAGGGAATCAGAAGATTTTCTTACAGCACCATACCACTGTTGTTTCTTTTCTGAATAATCCATAATTCATACTGAAATGATTTAGTTGCTAGGAAATGTCTTTTAACACATTCTGCTTGTCCTTATTTACTAGTCTCCTTATTGCATCCTTGAGCATCAGCACTTATACCCATGCAAAAATGTTAATAACTCAGACTTTTTTCATATCCTCAGTGCCCCCCCCCCCTTACAGTTTGGTATTACAACTGCTGATAGTCACAATTAATTCTGGGTGCTAGCCCCCTAAACCTTCATTGAATCCGAGACCTCTGCACCACCATAACATGCTGAAATAGCCTCTTTAACTTCCACCTTAAATTATATCTCATCAAATTAGTTTGTGAACTAATCAGGCCCTTTTACTCCTCCAGGTGATGAGTAGCTGCACCAGCTTCTCGGATGCTTACTTCCTTTTCCAGTTTGTGACTATGTCCACTACCAAGCATCCTACTGTTCCACCCCCATGATCTTTCTGCCATCCTGCCCAACTCCTCCCTGTCCTAAAACAGTTCCAAACCACACCCTCTACGTGCCTTGCAATATCATTTGACTGATATTCCCTCTCTTTCCATGTTCCTTACCACCTCTTTTATCCCATCTATTATTCCTCTTCTTCAATCTCTAGGCCATTGCACACCTGACACCCTGTTCCTCATAAGTCTTAGGCGTTTCTGTATCAGACCATTTAGTCTTTGATACCACTATCTCTATCTGCCACTCTTCACCATCTTCTCATAAGCAGCTGCTCATATACATTCCTTTAACTCACAACAGGCAACCTCAGTCTAATCTTACACTGCTTTTTTACCTTCATGTCACACCTCAGTGTACAGCTTACTTCCTGCATCTCCCCTTCACTACTTGTTTTTACTACATCCTCAATGTGCTCCATGAACACTCCACTTCCTCTTCTCTTTATTTTTACATTCTTTGTTATGACTTTCAAACAGTGGAGATCCCCCACAGTCACTAACAACATGAAGATAGTCACAAATTCCTCTTTCCTTAGTTGTTATTTAAACACATATTTTTGTCTCTCCCTGACCATCATAAATAATCTACTTACTTGTCTCTTTCCATAGCTGGAAAACAGAAATTATTTTTGCTCACTGCTCCTTACCATCACATATCTTACGGTACCAACTTATAAATACTGTGCACAGGGCCGGCCTTAGCTGAAATGGTGCCCTAGGCGAAGTAGTACTCTAGCGCCCCTTAAGCCCCACCCATGCCATACTCATGATACACTCCTGTTTGAGCCACACCCACAGCTATGTCACTCCCCATAAAAGCCACTTCAGTTATATCCTTCAATTTTTTTTAAATGCATGAAAATCAGTTTCTACTGTAATGGATTTTGCATTACCAAGTATTTTCCGAAAGTTACGAAGTCCAAAATTAATACCAGAGTTCATCTGACAAGTAATAAGATCAAAAATCAGAACCAGCTGAAGCACACCCACACACATACACACACACACACACACACACACACACACACACACACACACACACACACGCACACACACGCACGCACACGCACGCACGCACACGCACACACACACACGCACACACGCACACGCACACGCACACCCACACACATGCACACACACACACACACACACACTTTACTTTATGACATAATGCAGTCCCAGCAGGTGCCCAAAGCTGTGCCCTCAGCTGGCAGGTACCACTACCCAGGCATATTTCCTGTGGTCTCCAGTCCCTTTCTTCTTCCCTGCTGATCAGCTCCACACATTCATGTACTGCTTTCACATCTGTAGTGTTGCTGCACTTTCACATCTGTAGTGTTGCTGCACTTTCACATCTGTAGTGTTGCTGCACTTTCACATCTGTAGCATTGCTGCTGTGATTTTTATTAACAATGTAATTAAGACATACTGCAAATCAGTCACTAAATCTCTCTGCTCCTGCTCTGGAAATGTTTTCTCCACTATATCATTCTGTAAAACCAGAACCTGGTTTGCCCTTCACTAACATTCACTTTAATGTATCATCATCCAAAGTATCTCCACTTAAAAGTGGTTATGACTTCATCTCTCACTTCGCTCTCGATGGTCTCTGCATGCGCTATCACAACCATTTACCTAGGCTCTGCCATCATGGATTTACCCCCATCAATGTTCCAGGACAGAAGCCATCCCTCCACCCACAGCACTTCCACCTGAAAATAGTTGTGGACCTTTCCCCGGTGCTGTTGAGAAATTTTACCCAAGGTATCCCCAAAACAATAGGCCACAGGCCCCAGTGGGACTACCCAGGTCAACAAACCATACATGCGTACATACCACACACATAGTTAGCTTTATATATATATATATATATATATATATATATATCACATTCTTGAAACCCATAATTCTGAGACCATAATAGCAAAAAATAATCACTGAAGGCCACTATGTCTAAAAATCTTGAATACTGAGCCCCCCCTACCAGTGTAAACCCAGAAACAAGTGCTAACATGGTCCTGCATGGGAGAAGTCCAGTAGTCAAAATATTGTAGTCTTCAGTGTTTTGGTCTTTTGATGTTGCTGTGGAGTGAACCATCTACTTGGCTCCTTGTAATGCCATTCTTCTTCTGTTTCATGATTCACCTGAGTGAGCACTGATGAAACAGGCTGGAACCTCCTCTGGTTCAGAAAGTTTTTTTTTTTTTTTTTTTTTTTTAATAATTGTTAATTTTTTCCTATGTCATTACGTTAATTTCCCTGGCTACAGCCTTTCATGTTTGTAAACACGGCTTCACTGCTAACAGCTGAAACAGTCATCAAAAATATAAAGGCATTGCAAATTATTTCTGCATGCATGACAGCTGTGAGAATATAATCTTTTCAGTTGTTTTTGCTTTGCTTTAAAAGGAGCTTTATCATCCCGTTATTTGTATAAGTATGGAGACTTTAGATTAATAACATGCGCTTACTGTTAATAATGGGTGCATAATTTCCATTGTATGTTCGCAGTGCTTTGGCACATGTTAATAGCCCTTCGTTGTACAAAGATCCGAACAACCCCGATCTTTTAGTTGAAGTGCAGTATTTTGTCCATGTTTGAGCTCCCCCTCCTCCCCAAAAAAAGGAACTTGACAGTTGTAATGAGTCCACCCAAGTTGGCAAATAAAAATGTTTTACCCCAGAAGACCTCTCCAGCTGGTGCTAGAAGTATGCTGGTTAACACGTTTTGACTAGGCTGAAGTGCAGAAATTCTTTTTAGTAGAGATTGTTTATTTAAAGAGAGGAATCCAAGTACTCTAGAAAAGTTTGTATGACTCCTACTGTAAGAAACACCAAGTGGGTAATTAACCAGAAGGTTCTCAAGTAGCAAAGACCCTGCCTCCAGAAAATAACTTGACCACTGGCAGGCAGGATAATCCCAGTTTTATTAGGTGTGCATGTTAAACACAGCGTATCTCAACCCTTTTCAGCAAAGTTAACTTAACAAGATAGGTAAGAGCCGCAGACGTGCACCTCTGAAAAGTTATTTTCTTACTAACATTTTGCCTACATCAAGAAATCAATAATTTTATCTGTCCAGATGCATAGGTAGAAGCAATAACGTGGCCAATGTACATTTACGGTGTTGCCAGTGGTTCACATTCTAACTGCTCACAAAAGCAACTAACAAGGAGAGCCAGATAGGGTTTGAACGGGGCATTTGGCAGAGAATTTCAAAACTAATTGCACTGAGCTAAGATATGGCAGAAAACGAGTCTCTCAAATCAGCACACATGTACGCTGCTCCATTCTTTAATTTAATCGTCTGCCAGACTAAGTTGTAAAGTTAAAGAACTATTAATAAAAAAAAAATCTGTATTAATTTCAGACGCCGAGAACAGCACAAACCCAGACTGGATAACAAAAAAACCCATTTAAATAAACAAATGACTAAAATTGCGCCCTTTATGTGATCGGATTATACGGCGCCCTAGGCGGTTGCCTAGTTCGCCTATGCCTAAGGCCGGCCATGACTGTGCATCAAATGATACCCTATATTCTGTATGAAACTCATTGCAGTTCACACATCTTTCCGCTCCAGTTTCCTTTCACATCAAAACCCAAACTTCCCAAAATGACTAACTCCACCACTCCATGCCCATTTTCTCTTGGTATTATTATATTTTCTCCACCAAAACCCTCACCAGACTGTTTTGGACCAGCTTGCCATCCTTACACTTTCTTCTTTGTTTTAACCTCCTGTGCCATCATGACATGCCCTCTCCCTGCCTTTTTAAGCTTGCTCAACACACTCTCTTTTATGACTGGAAAATTTGATCCTCCACATTCTGCGTTGTAAAACTCTTCTCTGTAAGCCCCATTCATTCTTATATATAATGTCCTCACTCCCCAGAGAACCTAGGTTTAAGTGTACTGTAATCCAAAAAAGCCCAGCACCTTCCAGTCTGGGCAACTAAGTACTTCTTATACTTTTCATTTGGTACAAAATTGATAACAGCCAACCCTGATACCCATCTCCAGTAGAATGTTCATAAGCTGAGCACTCATCCCTTAACTAATATAGAGTCATTCCTCTCAGTAGGCATTCTCCTTTCATTGTCTTTGTAATCAGCAGAAAAGAAGAGGAAACTTAGAATCTGTGTTACTTTGACCCTAGCATGTGACCCATTTATGGCCACCCTTTCCACTTCACAATGAACATGTCTTTGATCTGAGGTATAGTTGTTACTTCCCCTTATATAATTGAATCCATCCAAGCCCTTTTCTATGGCCATTCATACAGCACACACTCTCTTTACCTATTACCATCCATACGCACTCTTTAACCCACAGCCACTGCATTGCCGTGGTCCTTCCTTCACTCACATTAGTTCTGTGTCTCTGTCTCTCCCTTACAAATTGCAGTGAACTCCTAGAGTGATCCTACTGACAGCCACTGCTGTTCACATAGGGGAAATGGAGGTAGGTTGCCAGGTCTTTCAATATCACACATTCGTGCACTCACACCTGTGGAAAATTCACAGTCCTCAATCCACCTACTGCATGTTTTTGGAATGTGAAAAGTTGAGCATCCAGAGAAAGCCTGCACAAACACAGGGTGGACATGTAGACTTTTCACAGATGGCACCCCATTCATGAACTGAAGAGAACCTCTTGCTGCAACATTACCCATTTGTACCAGTGTGCCACCCATTAATTACATACTGTCAGAATGCTGACATCCCATCAGTCCTGTCAAAAAAAAAAAAAAAATACCACAAACATTGTTCTCATTCAGGTTTCCCTATATCAGGCAGTAGCTCCTCTCATGCACACTTTCTATTTTATTAAATTATCAATTCTGTCTTTCTCTTTATCTTTATAATAATAATGATTGTGGTCACCTTCCTGTAAATCTCCAAAGCTATCCAAAGTCTCCTTCTGTCCTCCAGAGTCTTCTCACCATCTCTATTACAGTTGACTCCCTCCATTGAGGGTAGGTGTGCTTGGGCAACTCAAGATCCAGACCATCGTTTCTGTGTAGATGCATGACAGCCGTGACCATTGAAAGTCCTTCAACATTTTCAACCACCACATGCTATACATAAATCAGGTTCATCCAAAGGCCTTGAACACTCTATACTATTTGAGGCAAAGCTTTCAAGTACTGGATACCTACTGGAATAACCTGCATTTGTCCTGTATAACAGATGTAGAGATACAGGGTATATTAAATATATTCAGAACCTCCAGTTGGAGCCACTTCCACATGAATTCCACAAAAGTGTACCTTCCCCTGTAGGAAACAGAAATAAAGTTATCTTTCTAACTAACCTTTTAGTCTTGTGAACTTAAGCCCTTCAGTACAGCTGCTTTCTAGAATCTATATATTAGCTCATAGCTAACCATGTTTTATACAAGAGGTGTCTGGGTCTTTTATTTCATGACTTCCTTTGTACTCTGTGATCTCTGTGGTTAAACTTAATTATTGTGGTTTCCCTGCCTTTTCACTGAATACCTTTTCACTGAATAGTTTCTCCAGAAAAGCAAGTCAGTCATGTGGTACATCAATTCTCAAGGAGCATTCTATTTGTATCCTGTGCTTATGGGTTATCTATACATTTTTTTTAGAGTATTTCTATAAGTTAACTAGATCTCATGGCATTCCACATCACATTTTATAGTAGCTCCTTCTTTTAAATGTATTTCTTGATAGACTTCATGTGCATCTTACAGGTCCGCCACATATGTTATAGTCCCCTGAAACATGAACAGCAGATGCTGTGCATCTTACAGGTCCGCCACATATGTTATAGTCCCCTGAAACATGAACAGCAGTGCATAAAGTTACTCTGCAGGTTTTAACACAGCTTTCATTGCAGACAGACAGACCTATCCATGGACATTGTGGCTGAATTTTCTGGTGGTTATTCACTTCCTCTCTAACTACATCATTGCAAATGAAATTTTAACAATATTTTAGATAGCAGAGCTGTGTGATTAAGCAACCATCCTGGACACAGGTGCAACAGCATTTTATAACCCTCCAATGTTTTCAAAGATTCAATGTTATTAGTGTGCGTTAAAGCAAAAGGTACTTAGGTGAGGCATGTACTCCCCGGAATAGCAGAAACTATTCCATTCACTGATACAGCTCTCTTCCCTTTATTTCTGTGAAAGGAATCTTAGCCCTTGCATTAATGAACATATGCGTAAGGTTTTAACCTACAAGAATCTGGTTTGCTTTGCCCTTGTGCATTTACTGAAACACTTAAGCTATTTAGGAAAATGGAATAGATGGTGAAGCCCAGGAAGATATAATATGTATATGATAACCATAATATTTGATGTTCATTGACAGCTTCTTGTTTGCACTTTACTGCCAGTAAGACTGATCCTGAGATCCTAGTACCAGTTTACTATGTTTGTTTAGGGGCTGAGAAGACAAATCGTGTTACATGCTAAAACCAGTCCAGTGAAGATGGTATAAAGAAACCATTCATTGAGTGAATTGAGTGGGAGTAGAGACTGGCACATATTCCTGAGTTATGGCAACTTGAGGATAGGAATATATAAAAAGTGGTGCATTTGATAAGACGCACTACACTGAGGTTGTGGAGAGCTCATCGATGAAATCTTTTTTTAGAGTCCATTCTATGAGTCAAGCTCAGTCAGCACATGATTGAAAAGTTTGGAGTCAGAATATGGTACTATATCCACTAAAGACCTTGTTTTTTCTAGTCTTTCTTTGCAAACATATGGATTCCACTGCCCCCACCCCACAAAAAAAGAACAAAACACAATATACTGCGTAGTTTATGAATGAAAAAATGCTGAGGCAACTGGGAAAGTAAATACTATTGAGGTAAATGACCAGAGAATATTCAATATTGATTTGCTTAAAGCCCACCTCAGTTATAACTAGACTAAAAAGTATGGTTTCTTTAAGGTACTAGCATTTCAGGCATCATTATACTTAACTAAAATATTTCCCAACTCTTTGGCTGACCAGGGCAAAGCCCTGATGATGACCCCGATGACTCCAAGTCAACAGACAGACTGGCACTGGAAAACTCAGATGGAGGAGGATGGTAGTGAACAGCTGGTGCCAGCTTGCCCATCCTGGAGAACGGAGCAATAATTCTACTGTGCAAGCCTTCGGCCAGGACCAGGGATTTGTGCTTGGTGATCCAATCCCAAGCTGATGGTAGACCTTGTAGTTTGTAAGTGTAAGTATGCTCACACAAGGGAGAAAGGAAAGAAAATTGAATGATAATGCTATGTTTTGTTTTACTACAGAATTGTTTGTAAAATGTAGATTAGTGATTTGGGACAACTTGGCAAAAAACTAGAAGCTTTGAATCCAGAAATTCATTTTATTATTGCAGAGGAATTCCAGTATTTTATTTCAGAAATATTTGTAAAAGTTGTAACAGTAAGATGATTAAACCTGGTCATAATTCTGATAATCCAAAGGAAATGTTGAAAGCTAATATAGAGTTAATGCATTTGGGTTCAATATTGTGTGGAGTACATTACATAATTATAGGTTCATAGGTGTGCACTAGGCTAATGGCCCTGGAGCGTTTACAAGCCTAGCCCATAGGATTACCCTGGCATTGTGCCACCCAAAGCCCCTGTTAAGTAGAGCCACTGCAGTGATCCCCGGGGTGAATTTTCTATTTCCAATCTACTCATCAAGATTTCTCTTGAAGAGCGCCAGTGAGGCACTCTGCTTGACATGTATGGGAAGTCTATTCCTTAGTATGGGCAGTCTCTGGGTTATGAACCTGTCCCTCCAGCTTGTTCTGTTGATTGTGGTAATGAGCTTGAGGTCTCTGGAGTGTGTATTGCGGAGGGATTTCTTTAGATATAGCATTTCTAACAGAGCTGGGTCAGACATGCCTTTGTAAGGCAAGCAGAGATCGCCAATAAGTAGGAGATATGAGACAGAGACTAGTTGGAGTTATTTGAGTCTGTCCATATAGGACAAGTGTTTAAGGCCTAAGATCATCTTTGTGAGGTATTTTTGCGGCCTCTTCAGTTGTTTTAGGTGTCTAGTGAGGTACATACCAAATAGGGCATTGTACTCAATGATTGGTCTAATGAGAGAAGAGTAGAGGGAGACAATGACCTCTTTCATCCTGGATGCAAAACCCTTAGTAATGAGATGTGCCACATGGAAGGAATTTCTGACCACAGAGGCAATGTGGTGGTCAAAAGAAAGGTTGCTATTGACTTGTGTTCCCAGATCTCTTATGACGCCTTCTGTGTTCAGTGGTCTACCATCGATGTTGTAATTCATGGGAATTGGATTTTTCCCAAAGGGAATGCCGAGCATAATACAGTCTTATTTGTATTCACTGTGCTGTTTCAAATCTTTACATATATTCATATAAATGCAGCAATTCTAACTACTTAATTCTTGACATAATTTTGGATTATATAAAGCAAGTATCCAGAATTGCTGCGTTTGAGTTTAATATTTAGTGCAGTGCATTACAGAAATATAGAGTGTACTACAATCTTATTAGGAAGCAATGTAATAATATCTGCAGCAGATCTACTTAAAACGGTGGTAACATTTTGATTTACATTTTTGCATAACTCCTAACACAGTAGACGGTAATGCAGTACAAAAAACATGGCACTTTAAAGTACAAATTATCTTAAATGTCAGGCTCTGCAATGCCATTCTTTCAAGAGTACAAGCCAGAAATATATGAAACTAATCTTGCAAGGAAAAAACTGCTTACACTTAAAATATTTTTGCATATGTACTTTTCAAATGAGTGTGGTTTAAGATCACAAGCTCCTTCTAAGGCAGTGGAGAATTTATATGTTTATACAACTGTTTTGGACAAATGTCATTGTGATAGATCACAGGAATATTTTGGATGTCAGATACAATCCTTTCTTTTGCAGTGAAACATAAAGTAATTTGTATGAGTGAGTGTGAGAGAGAAGAGTACATGCAGTAACATTTTACTTTTTTCACAGATTCAAGACTTAGAAGCTGAAAATCTTCAGCTGAAAATGAAAGTCCAAGAACTGGAAAACCAGCTGAGGATAACAGAAATATCCACATCACCAGTAAGTTCAAATATTAAAGTTCTTGAAATTTTATGTTTCCATATTGCTGTGTTTTGTCATTTCTCAGGAAATGTACGTGATTCTGCTGCTCATGTTTCATTCTTAAATGAGAGAATAGCATTAGCCTCGTTAGTAAAAAATAGTGTGTGTGCGCGCATGCGTGTGTGTGTGTACGCATGTGTGTGTATGTATATAGCTATATATATATATATATATATATATATATATATATATATATACAGAGAGTGAGAGAGAGAGGTATATACATATATACACAGCTATTGCCTCTTTCAGAATGGGAAAAAAAACTTGATGTAGTGTTTCAGCATCAGCCTTGTTTTGTTTCAGGTATTATTCATGTATGTTGCTTCAGTGTTTAATGTGGTTATCTTTCTCATGTGAATTTTTTAGTTTAATCTTAGCATTGGCTATTATAGCCTTAACTTACAAAGGAGCTCAACCTTCTTTCTTTGTTTAATTGTTTTTACTGCATTCAGCCACCAGGTTAATGTAGCTATTAGCACTGCTGTTTTACACTTTTTGGTCTTAGCTGGAGTCATTGTAGCCTCCCTTGGCCAAGGTAGGTTTTTCTGGGTGCACCAGTTTCTATCCACATCCCAAACACAAGCTGTTGGCAGTTTGGCAATCCTCCAAATTCCACATAGTTGTGTGTGTGTTTGCATGTTTGACACCCTATTGTTCATTTACTGTTCCTTGTGCCCACTGAGTGTTAGAATAGGGTTCAATTCCCCAGTGATCTCGAATTTAAATAAAACAAGTAATTGCAGAATGAATGGAATGCTTTAAAATGAATCTCCAGTAACATGACTGAATGCATATCCTGACTGAAAGAGCTTTAAATATGCAGTGATTTTTGGCAATAACTGCTTATAATGCTCCAACTTTTAAGCCATATTTCATGTGGTACACAGTTTAAATGCAGAGTTCTGGCTGGAAAATTGCCCTCTTGAAAGTTAGACCACATAGAGTTCTGGCTGGAAAATTGCCGTCTTGAAAGCTAGACCACATAAGTCTCTTGATATGACATCGTGTCATAGAATATCTGCCAGGCAATGGTGGCTCCAGGTTCTTTTTCCTGACAGGGCACTGTAGGGGCGCAGTAACTAATTAGTGAGGCACTTAGCACATGTGAAAAAAAAAACAGCATACTGATAAATTACAGAATGCATGTTTGCTTGATAACTCAGCCATAATCCAATATTAAAAATGAAAAACTGTCTCCCTTCAGAAGAAAAAGAATAACAGTGAATGTTATAATCTTGCAAATCCTGGCAATGTTCACAGCACAGAAAAACAACTGAACATGTACAGCTACTGTAAAGAGATAAGAGCTTTTCTGAGGACACAAATCAAAATAAGAAAGAAAGTGAAGGAGGTTCCAGAAGCTGTGCAAGATGCCTGTTACTCACACTACTGCCATTCTATTTACATGGAAGTTAAAATAAATAGATTTTCTTATGTTAGCATAAATCCTAAAGAGGGGCTTGAAGTGAATTATGGGGGAAAGGCCTCCAGGATGACTTTACTGTGGCAGGTCCATTGAAATATGATGAACACTTAATGATTCTGTTGCAATCAAACAATCAAAGTAATTAATATATACTTACTAACTGAGACACAGTGGTAATCATATACACATACATGTTAGTTTTACAGCCCCCTCCAAGTGCAAACAGAGAAAGATGAATGGTATACCAAACTAATGCAGCAACATGGACTGTCTAGTAACTTATTTCTGGTTTGCTGAAATAACACCAATAGAGAGAATTTATATCTGAATGTCTTGGGGTAGCACCATACTTCTCAACATATTTGATCAAGAATTCTGGACAAACCCAAAAACAATGGAGGAGTACACATACCACTCAACCTCTTAGTCCAAGAAATCTGGACAAGGCCTAAAGTAAATGCCCCAAAACAGAGACAGATTTTAACATATTTCTGTTATAAACTTAAAATGCTGTTATAATAACAAGATTTGTGTTAGCATGCATTTTCTGAAGGAGATGGCATCTGGAACTCAAATGTATCTCATTATTTAGTGATTTCAGTCCTCAATGATTTACCAGAAAACCACAAATTTGATGAAGAAGACCAAAAATATTTAGAAAAAATGTGGACATCCTGCAAAAATTTGGAGAGTTCAGAGGTATGGCAGTACATAATCAGGAACAATTTTCAAATATTACTGTAATTCACTTGAGATAATAGAACAACATTTGTTTTGCATCGGCATGCATTTCTGTGTATTTGAAAAAGAAAAACTATGAAAAACTCTTAACAACTGTCATTGCTGACAAAAAAAAAAAAAAGAGTGATTTTTAACACTCAGTGATGTATCAGAAAATAAAGAAGTGATTCAGGATCTGGCACTTAGTGCAGAACCTTATGGCTCTAAGCTCTTAATGAACTTTTTCCTGTAGTCAAGGCTACAGACTTTGATTTGTTGTACCTCAAGTTTACCTACTGTGTGACTTTGCAAAGTCACTTAACCAGAAACTGCTCTTGGGTTGCCCCCTTCACCTGGTTAAGAGATACAAAAACAAAAAACATAGAGCATATGTATGAGGAAGATACTCATGTGTAGTCTCTGAACAAGATCAGAGTCAATTCATGGTCAAATGGGACCCTAGGCAGGATAAAAGAACCACTTCCAATAGTCATACCAGTATCTCATTACTTGTCTGTCTCTACCAAATTATCAGAAAGCATTGTTCAAACCGGTCAGTGCGTACACTATTTTCTTCTTCACTTTTGTAATGATCACAACAATTTGGATTTAATTTAAAAGTTTTATTAAAAAAAATTACAACAAAAACACTGGCAGGCATTGGATGAACCAAAAAATCTCACACTGAAAACAGAAAGAATGACCAACAGTAAATGTATTTTCCTTTGCAACTCACATTTATTTAAAAATGTATCTGTCAATCCATTAAACAACAGCAGACCTGCTAGGATTCATAGTCAAATAGCACATAGTATAGCTGTAATTAGTGGTTATCTGTAGGGTACAGGAATTCAAAACACAAATGTATATTGCATTTGTTAACAGCTTGGAATAGCCTGCTGGACATAAGAAACAGCTTATTAACAGCTCATAGCCCTCCACGTCTGTACAAAGACAAGCTGTTGTAGCCAAATGTAGTGCATTTCACTCCCACGTGCCTGCAAAACAAGTTAAATTAAAAATGTATTCATAGTTAATATTTTTACATTAAAATGTGTAGATGTCATGCTGTCCAGTTTATTCACAGCCAAATAATAAATACACAACATTCAACTAAATAAGAAAACTAAGAAACGTATTAAAAAACATGGCTCATGTGATGAATCTCCCGTTTGCTACAATTAATTCACAGACACACAAACATGTGACGTAAAATTATATCCTCTTGTACAATTGTGTATATTCAGTTATTTGACTGCAGTAATATGAATGAACAAATACATAAATGACCAAAAAAACATATTTTAGCTCACTAGGGTGAGAACCTTACAGTGCATCTCATTGCACCCTATACCCATTCAACCTCTTAGCTCAAGAATCAGAGACAAGGACCATATACTTAGAAAGTTGCAATACCAAGTATTTTTTTAAGGACATGAAGTCTGAAATATACATGCCTTTTATTTAGTGACTGCAATCTATAACAATTAACAAGAAAGCAACACATTTTATAAGAAACAGACAAAAATAATTCTCAGCTTATTCGGACAAGAAGTCTGGACAAGTTACATAACCGACAGTGCTCCTGTAATATAAAATATCTTTTCTGAAAAATAATTCAGAAGCTCTGTTGATGACTGGCATTTACTTACTAGAATAATGAGGTCTGCATCTGTCATCAGAAACACAGGTTTGCATCAGAATTCTCAAGTCTGAATGAAAACACACACGCACACAAACACACAGAGCAGTCTGTGCTGGGCTGCTACTAAGAGTTTGCAGGTACTTTAGCTTTCTTAGCCAGTAGTAGTACAGCTTATATCAGGCCATATCTCAGTAAATAACAAAATGTTTTAGCTGCCATATAATAATATACCTGCTATAGAAAATACTTTGCAAGCTTCTTCTGGACGCTTTTGTGAAATGCACAAACTCACACACACACACACACACACACACACACACACACACACACACACACACACACACACACACAGCAGTGTAGGCTCGGCACACACACACACACACACACACACACAGAGCAGTGTAGGCTCGGCTGCTTCTAGGAGTTTGCTGGTAAATGCACAAATACACACACACACACACACCACTCTCCTAATCATCCATGTTTCTATATGAAAAGATGTTCTGTTCCAAAAGAAAGAAAAGATGTTCTCCCATTCTCAGAAGTTGGGTTTCTGTTCAAAAAGACCGTGTTTCAAACGTCAGTTGAGCAGGAACTGGCAACATGCTTGCACAAATGGGAGATGAGTGAAAATTATTTGGCTCACGAGGAACAGGAGGCTTGTTTGCAAAAAATGGAAGGTGATTGGGAGTAACTCATCTAAAGAGGAACCAGGCTTGTACAAACAGGGGCCAATCAGAGATAGCCAATTAAAAAAAAAGCATCTTTTTTTTTTTTTTTGGTATTCCAGGGATTGGAGCACTCATGTGGGAACACAGTTTCACAAGGATGGCATGTGCCCCCACGTAGCTCTGCTACTGCTACCAGAACTGGAGAGGTATATCTGCAGAGGTGAAGCAACATATTTACTTTCAGCAGTTTCTTTGTTTCAAGCTACATCAATGTATTTCATAGTAGAAATTTAAGATCACTGCACTTTTCTAGTATTAATGTGCTGCAAGAAAACTGAAACCTTTGACTGTAGATGTGAGATTTATTCCTGACTGCAAATGGATTAGTTGAAAGTGATGAATTTATGCAGTGTGTTGCATTCCTGTGTGTTGCTAAATGAAACATCATAAACGTGTTCAGCTCTTTTACTTTGAAGACAAAAGAACAAGCAAGCAGTACTTGCAGAAAAAAATCAGAACTAATTGGGAGTCTGTAGAAACATGCCATTTATTAGACATCTGTTCTTTACAAAAATATAAAAGTTAGATTTATATTAGTGAACTGAAGAATAAAGCCAAAGACTGTGAATGCAGTGAACTGAATATTTTTTTGTAAATAAAGAGAATGATTTGTTTAAAAATATTGAAATGTGAGCATGTTATTAACAGAAACAAATTTAATCTTATGAAATGCTGCGGATGTGTGCAGAGCAAGGGAAAATTATTAGTACACAGTTAATAAAATGAAAATGTGTGAGTTAAAAATGAGTCAAATAAGGCAACATTTTAAAAAATAAAGAAAGAAAGAAAGTATTGAGAAAATAATTGATATGAAAAAAGAGAATATATTAAAATACAGTTCCAGGACAAAGACCAGAAATAAAACAGTGCAGTATAAGCATAAGAGCAAGTATTGCCCCACATTGAATCAGTCCTATAGAAATCTGTTCTGTAATTTGCAAATATGTGTGAAAGTGAAAAAAATGTATATCCAAAGGAATTTACACGTTGCTGAAAACTAGTGTCAAAGTTTTCTGTTTTATGGGTACTGTTAGAAGCATGATATGTGATACTCTGAATATGAAAATGTTGTGAGGCTTTTGAAACATTGAGAGAAAGGTGCAGGGCAGCAATTGTTTTGATTAACAAATACATACATTACATTAAAAACATTAACAAAGAAATATTGTCAATTAGTGTACCACATGCAGAACTGAAACCAGACACAGTTGTAGAATGTAGTATCATGTGTCAAGATCCATTTAAAGCTTTATATCTATTTGGCACTGGGGGAGAGAGGAGCAGATGTGTGCAAACTGCTAATCTATTCTAATAGTCAGGTGGCACCATTAAGCCAGAAGCTGATTACACATGTGTACAAAACTAATGTTCAGTTTATTTTTCCACATAGTAGAACTTAAAAAAAAATCACTTAATATTTTGAGTAATGTGGCTTGTGATACACTGCAAACTGTAAAGCAAATTTACAAATTAAAAACAAGCATGTGCTTAAACATTTTTTATGCAGTGACAGACACATCTTAGGTACTCTGCATAACTATTGCAGTGTTATCCTGAATGTGCTATGCTGATTTGTTTACAGCCTTAGAAAGACTGCCAAGAGAACAGCACTTACAAGTAAAACTCTGTACAGTGCTGGAAAAGTAGCACAGATAACCAGAATTAAAATACACTAGGAACTAAACAAAACAGAGACTTTGGGTGTCATTGAAGAGCAGTTACAGCCAGCAGAATCAGTGAATAGTATGACTGCTGTTGTGAAGAACAATAAGATTAATATGTGCATTAATTCATAATATATGAATGAAGGGATTAAAAAAGAGCATTACCCATTTCTCAAAAATGAAGTTGGCTCTAGAATACCAAGGCAAGAGCTAGGATGCTTGGTAGATAAGTCTAAGTAAACAGAGTTTCAAATTGTGTACATTTAATACACCATTGGGTAGGCAATGATTCTTTAGATTTACGTTTGGTATACTGTAGATTCATGGGTGAAATACTAGTCTAGCTGTCCTTGTGGACCATTTTGAGCCTAGACAATTTTCCCTCAAAGTTGAGAATCAAATTTTGTACCTTGTTTCTGTGAGGTTTACACATGGACCAATACACTAACCCCCAACTCCCCAGAAGACAGAATTCATTGAGATTTTAACTCAGATCACTGGAGTCAGAGTCCAGAGTTCTCACCACAACACCAAGGAAACATTTGCAAAATTTTAATTTTTTTCCTTTGCCTTAGATTCATGGTTTCATAAGTTCATAGCTAGTTACTAGGCTAGCTTTCTTAGTAGGCCATTCTAAGCCTAACCAATTTCCTTCCCAAAGGTGAGAATCAAACACTCTACCATGTGACTGTGAGTCAAACACCTTAATCATTATACCAACCACCAATCTTTTAAAAAATCCATTGCAATTCCCAGATCAGGAATCAAACCCATGCCATGGTAGTGAGAGTGATGAATCCAAACAACTTGACCACCAGGGATCAGCATTAGACATGCATTCCACAAGTAATTGATTACTAGGACATTACTGCAGACTTAAATGATGATACCCTGGTGTGGGTTAGACAGAAAATGGTCATAGCAACAGGCAGATAAATCTGCTGAATAGGTAAAGGCATGATAATGTCAAGCTAAATAAGACATTTCAGAGTGACATGTCTGAAATATGGCAGATGATAAGACACCAAAATCCAGAAAAAAATAACTTTTGCAAATGTCCAAGACTAGTAGAGAAGTAGGAACTGTAGAGATTTTTGTGAATTAGGTAGTGCCTTCACAACTTGTGTCAATACACCTAAGATAATTATGCCTCTAAGAAAGCTATTACTGCAAATTGTGTTATGATCATTAATGTACTTTAATTCTAATAGGCAGTTTTGTGGCAAATGATGCCAATGAGAATACTGCAGAAATTGTGATCCTAAAAGTGGATATATCAGTTTGTCCATAGTCCAGGAGCATTTGCAGAGGCACAAAACTAATATGCCCAGATACAAAATGCATTGTTACCAATGTTATATGAATATGAGAAATTCCACAAATACATTTAGATTAAAGAAATCAAAGCAGAATGGGATCTCAAACCTTACAAAGCATATTCAGAAAGTATTTGTGAAAAGCATCTTCAGGATAACACACAATGTTACATAAATTTATATAACTTTAATCTGAAAGTGATGTACAGACCAGGCAAGGAACTGCACATAGCAGACATGTTGAGTAGAGCTCATTTACCACAAAAGCATGACTAGTTTCTAGAAGAACTTGATATTAATGAGTTATACCATATTTATCAGCTACAGTGGAAAAAAAGTAAAATTTATTTCATAGTTGATGTGAAACTAATTTAGAAATGAATCTACTGAAAGACATTACAGTAAAAATTTAGTTGGCCTGAGAAAAATAATCATTAAAGAAGATATTTAAATGCCTCTCTCTCTTCTGAGCAAGAAATAAATTGTTTGATGTGCAGTGCTGACAAAATTATACTTCAGTCAACTGAGAAGACTACTGATTTAGGGGATATATGAATCTCATCTGGAAATAGTAAAGTACAAAGAAAAAGGAGATTGAGAATGTTTTGGTTTGGAATGTTAACCCGGATAAAAGTAGTAATGATTTGTGTCATTTGCAATGCATGCCATTACAATAGTTCAAATGCAGAAATGATAGCATATCTATTACCAAATTATCTCTGTGTGGACTATTATTTTACAATTCCATGAAATAATCATAGACTGTATGCAAGTAAGTTTGATTAGTGTATTAAAGTTCATGTTTTCATGGCACAGGATATGTGGTAGTGTCCCATCAGACAGCAGACCACAATACAGGTTATGACTGTAGAATATTTCTACATGAGTGGGAGTTCTGACATGTAACATCTAGTCCATGCTATCCACAGTCCAATGGGCAACTGAAAATAATGACCCAAATAGTGAAAACCCTCACAAGAAGGATTGCAACAAGCAGCTGCCCTCTCACTGTTTTAGAATACAAAAATATTCCAGTACTGGGACTCATTTGTTTCACTACATCATTTGGTCATGGGTAGGAGATAGACTTCCAGATGTCCTCCATTGTCTTCTCTGTTGATGCCTGAAAATTAACATAAAATAAAGGAAATGCTGGAAGGAATTCAGCAGACACAGAAATACTGTTATGACAGAAACTGTCTAAGAAATCCAAATTTACAGGTCAAAGGAAGAATGCACAATCTTTGGAAAAGTCTGCAGCCTGAAGCTGAAGTTGTTGATAAAGCAGATGAACTAAGTTTGAATGTGGCTCATTGGGGGGGTGACGATTATCATCTACTGTTGTGCCTAATAATTTGTAATGAGCAGTAATTTCAGTAGTTGTATTATTGTATTATCAAGAGAAAGGACTTTAAATTTATTTTTTTCATGGGAAAAACATGGTCTGCTGTCTGATGGGACACTACCACATATCCTCTGCCATGAAAACATGAACTTTAATACACTAATCAAAATTACTTACACACAGTCTGTGTGAGTATGATTATTTCATGGAATTTTAAAATAATAGTCCACACAGAGATAATTTGGTAATAGATATGCAATTATTTCTGCATTTGAACTATTGTAATGGCATGCATTGCAAATGACACAAATCATTACTACTTTTATCAGGGTTAACATTCCAAACCAAAACATTCTCAATCTCCTTTTTCTTTGTACTTTACTATTTCCAGACGAGATTCATATATCCCCTAAATCAGTAGTCTTCTCAGTTGACTGAAGTATAATTTTGTCAGCATTGCACATCAAACAATTTATTTCTTGCTCAGAAGAGAGAGAGGCATTTAAATATCTTCTTTAATGATTATTTTTCTCAGGCCAACTAAAATTTTACTGTAATGTCTTTCAGTAGATGCATTTCTAAATTAGTTTCAAATCAACTATGAAAAAATTTAACTTTTTTTCCACTGTAGCTGATAAATATGGTATAACTCATTAATATCAAGTTCTTCTAGAAATATGGGGAAAAAGTATTAGTCTCAGGGCTGAATATGTGTTGTGGGTTACAAAACCATGCTTCAGTTGCTGTTAAAGCTTTCTGAGTATTTTTTTTGAGGTGTGGCTTATTGTCAGATGTGCAAATGAGTAAATAGTCATCTGCATACTGTATTAGAGAGGCCTGTTGTGTGGATGTGTGGAGGGTGTTGACGAGAATGTTAAAGAGAAAGAGACCAAGAATAGAGCCTTACCACCTCACTGGTGCTGACTGAGAGAGGGTGGAGTGCCATTCTACTGACTGATACCTATTGTATAGGTAGATTTTGAACCATATAAATGTGGGCTGAGAGAGACCTAATGAGGACATTTGAAGGAAAAGTTTGCTGTGGCAAACTATGTTAAAAGCTTTAGACAAGTCTAGAAATAAGTATGAGGCTAGTTTTTCATTACCTTTAGCTTTATCAACAGTATCTATATAGGATAGATTTGCAGTGTTAATACTGTAGAAAGGATGGAAGCCATGCTGTGTAGGGGATAAGAGTTTTTCCTGCAGGTGACAGTTTTGTTTATGAATACATTTTTCAAGTATTTCAGAGAAGGGGGTTAAGATTGCTCTTTAGTAATATCTGTTTACTTTCCTCCATTGAGCAGAGGGTTAATGTGCAACTTCTTCTAGAGAGAGGGAATGTGAGATTCTCCATTAACCTGTTTATAAGGAGTGAGACAGGGTAAGCAATGCTATTGGCTGCTTCTCAAGCAAAATCAAACCATGCTCTACTTTAGCTGATGATCTTCCAGGTGAATACCTTAAAATAGCAGCCAATGCTATTGGCTGCTATTTTAAGGTATTCACCTGGAAGATCATCAGCTAAAGTAGAGCATGGTTGGAGTTTGCTTGAGTAGTTTTATATAGACTGTGGGCAAAGGTTTGAATGTGAAAGTGGATATGGCTGTTGGGCAGGGTTAGAAATAGATGCTTGGGATCCTTGGTTAGAGATGCTATATTATGTATAAAATAAGAGTTGAATTATATTGAGGTTTCAAGTGATGAGTTTTTGGGAGAAGGGTTAGGGTTGACTTTATGGCCGGGATGCAAGATTTCTTTAATGGCTGTCCAAAATTTTTAAGGGTTGTGTTTACTATTATTCTGAAAGTTATTATAGTATAGTTTTTTGCATTCATTAAATGCTTTTTTGTATGATTGTGAAGTACTATGAAGTTTTCAAGATTTTGTGGTGTTTAATATTTTTCCATTCTCTGCATGATTTTTCTCTATCCTCCAATACATTTTACTCTTTTTGGATAGCCATATCACATTATTTGTTTTTAGTTATTTGTACGATTGCTGCCAGCACATGCAACCTGTTAATAGCTGGGGGGAAGTATGTTGGAGGGGATATCACTTGGTAGAGCTGAGGAGGGGGGGTGAAGTCGGAGCTAAATTTATCAGCCCGCTTATTTATGTCATCCTGATTGGTGTAGGCGATGCCATTTACCACCAGTTCAACACACTGTTGTGTGTTACCTCTAAGTTCCCAGACATAACTGAAGAAAGCCTTCTGATTGCACTTAGTCTCAGAGGTTATCCTGACATCACAACTGGCCATAGACATCTTAGCTTCATGTTTAGTTGTATAAGAGAGCATTGTCTTTAAGATAGTTGCCTTTTCTTTTCTTGGCCATGAGTTTTCTTCTTTTATTATTGTATCTTGTTTAGGTGAGGATTCCACCAATAGGGTTTGTTTTTGGTTTATTTCTGGTAGGTATGGCAATTTCTATGCAGCCATTCACATGTTTGTATAGTAACTGTGAATAATTCTGCATAGGTAGCTGTGGTCTCAGTGTTGGTGGAGCTTTGAAATTTGACAAACTGTCACTTAATAGGGTATAGTTTGCCTTTGAATAGTTTCTGTTATTGATTTAGCTGGATTTTCTGGGTTGATTTTTACTTCCATTGAGACAGATTTGTGATCTGACCTCACTACTGAAGATGAGATGTGACAAGGGGGAGGGTTGTTGAATGTCTCTAGAAGGTTTATTTCAGAGACTTGAGATGTTGTGAGGGACCTTACCTAGGATGACTTGTATGTTTATGAGCTCCATGATGTCATTCTGTTCAACCAGCCTGACAGTATGTTCGTTGCTAACACATATCAAAATTCCTTCACCTTTGGACCCAGTCTGTGCTGCTGTTGGTCTAAATGCATGGAAGGCACTGTAGCTTTGCACTTCAGGAGTCCTTTCTACTGCTTTAAACCAAGTTTCAGTCACTGCACAGATGTCTATATTTTCCAGAGTGAGGTGGGCCTGAAGGGTGTGAAATTTTTGTTTAATCTCCCCTAGCATTTCTGACATAATATTCTGTATGGGGGTTTTAAAATTTGCTAACTACTTGCTTGCATTTCCCAAAAAAACATGTTCCCATTTAACTCGCTTTCATATCATACCTCCAGAATTTGTTATCTACCTGTGGAAAAATTCTAGGAAGTTCTGCTTCAGGTATAAAAATACCCATGCAAACACTTCTAAACAAAAATCCCAAATGTCTGGACTTTGTTGCATCCTTTTACATTCTCTTTTCCCAGTCCTTTTCAACCTTCTCTGGTTGATTCTTATGGTTATGATGCAATATATTATATGTCCTACTAATTATCCTTTTTTATAACAACATCATCTGTTCTAGATTCAACTAAAAACACTATATAGCTGGTCTTTCTTAGCTGGTCTTTCTTTTAACAATCCCTTGTCCCTTTCTGTTTGCCTATACTCTGTTACCAATCCCTAGCAGTAGGGAAGGTAGTCTATATGGGTTTCTATTACATGAACAAACTTTTCAAAGTTCGAATGTCATATGGTCGACACCATATGATCGAACATTGAAAATTTTGAAGGTTAAATATAATGGTGCGTACAGTGCAGAATGGGTGAATTTCCCTTTTCTGCACTGAAGTGCAATCTCAGAGTTGGTATATTTAAGTAGGATGGGTGTGGGGGTGCAGGGTGGCTTGCTCTCCTGCTCGGAGCGTTAAGGTAAGCTTTATTTTTTTTTTATATTTTATTATATATTCAAAGTTTCAAACTTTTCATTCTTCATTTATCAAGGGATATCCAGATGTTAACACATTCAAACCTTTAATGTATATTGTCATTTAACACCTGTGGCTCCGTATTATGTTGTGACATGGCTATCCCACCAGTGCCAACCAATATGTGATGACCCTCCACCTCTGGGCCAGTAATCAAGGAGCCACAATCCTCACCACTGACACCATTGGGGGACGTTCACTGGGGAGGATAATAGGTACCCACACAGTATTTCCAGATGTAGCTCTCTGCTTCAAGCACAATCAAGAACAATTTCCCTTAAGAGCACATGGGGAGCACAGTCAGACTGGGGCTGGTTTCTCCCTCTTTCTCCATATTCCCAATAAGACTCCCCACGGGCACAGCTATAGAGTTGAGATCTCAGCTGAGTGTCTAAGCCAAGACCTCTAATACCCTCTCTGTCCAGCACACACACACACACACACACACACACACACACACACACACACACACACCTGTGAAAGGCTACTTGCTATGCCCCCTTCGGCCCAGACTATAAGGTAGTTATGACTGCCACCAGACACTCCTGCCAGCTACCTTAATGCTCTACCAAGAGTACACAATATACTGAGTGAAATTAATTTTAATACAAATGGTAGTTTGATCAAGATCAAGGCTATTTGGAGTGTCCTACACAGTGTCGCCAAATAAATATGCAAGTACTCTCAAAACTTAAATATCTCTTATCTTAATAAGATATATTAAAGATCAGCCACAATGAAAGGTTTAAATATATTTAATAAATATTAAAAGAACAAGAAAATACTAGGTATATATTCACAGTGACATCAGAGTTCAAATCACAGGAAATATTTAAAATAGCATTGAAGGACAGGCTCAGACAAATAAAGAAAAACAATATCTATTCCTGACTGTATCTAAGAGAGTTACTATTCCCTACTTAGTTACTTAATAGAGAAAGGCTGATGATATGGTAAATGGTTCATCATGCTGCCTAGGTCAGGACAGAATACAGAATGCTCTGTCTTACTAAGAGACTTCTCAAAATAATATAAAAAATATTACTTCTGAGATATCTTGCAGTATGACATCACTTCTGGTCATCTGACTTCTGGTTCCAATGAAAACCATCATTGCTGGAAGCTGGCAGGACATAGCATCAGCCAGTAAAAGTACACACACAAGGGCTTTTGCTTGGGTCTTTGGCTGTGCTGAAAGTCATAAAACAGTTGCATTCCTCCACACTTCCAGAGTAGTAATTAGTTCACCCCAAAGACAATACATAAACCTTTCTAGTACAGACTTTGTGTCTCTGGCTACCTTGAAACTTGGGAGATAGCATCTTTATGGCCTAGCCTGTAATGTGATTTCATTTCAGATATTTTTCTAAAGTTTGATGGACTGCGGTTAACCCTCCAGTTTCCTTTATTAAAACATATACATTTAAACAGTTACAATGGTGCATGTACATTTCTGTTCTCTCCAGTAAGGCACACTGTGGATACATTCAAACACAATCACTTTACAAATACATTTTCAACACAAACATCTATACCCACCAGTTTGATTTAACATAACATACAATTCTAATACATTTGTAACACCAGCATCTTGTATGACATGCAGTTCTAATACAACAGGCATCTTGTATAAATCAGTTTGATATTCACAAATGACAAATAATTATTTACAAAGCTCCAGCTAGCTGTGCTGACAGTGCTCCTGTTCGTCACATATATAACAACAATTTTGTGGCTTTCTTCCTTAACTGTGTGATTTATCAGTTAGTAATGCACAGCATATGAAATGTAGGGTATTATAAAGATAATAAATTTAATAATATTAATCTAGGATGCACTGCTTTGGAAATAGTAACCACAGTTTGCCATTTCCAATTTATATTTTCATATTTACATTCCCATGTTCAAAATTGTTTGAGCTCTATATTGTTGAGAGGCATGGTGTGAAATGTGGTGTTAGACAGAAAAATGCAGTGTCACAGTTTATATTTAACAACAGTATACTAGAAAAATACTAGATATTTGTTAGTAAATATGAAATATTCCTTTATATACATACATTATTTACAAAAGCTGTACAAATTATTGTATGACAACATGTGAAACCTTACATAATGTTGAAGAAAACTGTCAAAGATTCTTGTCAAGTAAGTTGTACAACTTGAAAAATATTAATGGTTATTTATGTAGGTGATTGTGCAAACAGACATAACTATTCATATTTGTTTGCCGGCATGTTGAAATTCAAATCTAATGAATAAAGTACTGTTGACACTTTCACAAGGTTATACTGTTTCAAACATATGAAAGATTTTTTTGTGAAAATTTAAAATTTTAATCTTTTTTTTTTTTTTGCACCAGTGATGTATTACTATACTGAAATAGACTGTGAATGTATTGCCATATTGTTGTAAAGAAGACATTAGCTAAAATACATTCCTGTATTCACCTTTTAAATGGCATTTACAGTTTTGAAGATATTTACATTTGTTTAATCCCATTCCAAATCCTCAGTTCCCTACTTCATCATCAGTCAGTAAATCAAAAAATAACAGTCTATTCATTCATCCTAAAAGCTCAGACACAGGCAGTAAGAATTAAACAACTCTAATGTTAAGGACACTGTTAGTAATTTAAGAGTTTATGCTGCAAAGGGAAGTGCTAAGGTATCATTTGTCATACTTCTGAAGCAGGGGCGGCTCGTGCTATAGGACTGCAGCCCTTCCACCTAGAAAACAAAAAAGTAAAGAAACACAGAAACAAATGAAAGAAAACATGTTTACGATCACTGCAATGCCCGGAAGTACTCTGCGCATGCGCGCGCACACGGGAACACTTGCAGACTGCTTTCTCAGCAGTCTAGATAGGGGGAAAGGCATCTCTGCCCTGCAGATGCCCAGCAGTCTGTGCGGTGGTGACGTCACAGAATGGAGGCACTCCGGACTGCAGCAGCAGCAGGCTGGACCAATCAAGGTACATTCAACTAGCATGAGGTGCACTGGACCAATCACGCTGCAGCTAACGTACACAGGACTTCAGTAGTGCGGGCTCAATGGATGTGTTTGGATATCGTAGAGGATGTGTTATGCTCGGGCTCGTCGGCAAAGATGAAGGTGAGCTTCTAGTGTGTGTTGTGTTTTGTGTGTGTGTGTGTGTGTGTGTGTGTGTGTGTGTGTGTGTGTGTGTGTGTGTGTGTGTGTGTGTGTAAAATGCCCCAGTTGCTATATACTGGTGGCTAGAGAGAACTCATGGTGGTGTGGTAGGGAATACCTCAGGCTTGAATCCTGTACCTTGTATGGAGGTGGCAAGGGCCTGAATTCCCTACCCACCACCATTTGTAAAAAAAATTGCAGATTTTTGCCTCATATTTTTTCTGTTCCTCATAAAATCTGTGGTGTCTATATTTTTGTTAGTCGGTCAGTGGTGCAGGGGTATCATTGTTGCCTGATAGTTCCAGTTTCTCTGGTTTGATTCTTGGCTGGGGTGGAGTCTGCATGTCCTCCCATCTTAGTACAGATTTTTGCCTCATATTTGTTCTTTTCCTCTTAAAATCTGTGGTTTCTGTATTTTTGTTTCTGTACACAGTCAGTGGTGCAGTGGTAACATTGTTGCCTGACAGCTTCTTTGGTTTGATTCTTTGCTGAGATGCCTTCTGTGTGGAGTTGGCTGTCCTCTCATCTTACAGAGACATGTGTCTGGAGTGTTTCTCCCTGGGCCTGTGCTGAAAATTGGCTTTTGTTCCAAGTCGGACTTTCCTGGTTAACAAATGTTAAATAAAAATGACAGGCATTTGAATTTCAGACTTTGTATTCTTCAGAAAGTACACGGTAACACAAAACCTTTTATTCTAGCAAATTTCTACATTTATAAGATGGATATTTGAAATTTGTGTCTATTTTTTGGACTGTATTCCCCCATTATTGGCTTTGTCCAGGTTTTTTGTGCTAAGGTTGAGATGTATGGTGAGAACTGAATTCACTAAATGGTAGCCATTTAAGTTTCAGTCTTCCCCTTTTTCACAAAACAGCTGATATGGCATAGTGGTATGTTACTCTGACTGTTTTTCACAGGTTCCTGGGTTCCAGACTTGGCAGTGATATGTCTGGTGGTAACACAGCGTTTTATTCTAGCAACTTTCCAACATTATACAAGCAATGTTTAAAATGTGTCCCTGATTTTTGGGCTTTTGTCTCCCACCCCCCCATAAATGTTGGTTTTCAGATTTGTTGTGCTGCAAAGTTCAGAGATACAGCTGAGTGTCGAGTAGATTTTCCAAGGAGCTGAGAGCTGCAGGGGAACAAAAGATTAGTGCTGCTTATGCCAAATCTGCTTGTGTTGTTAATAGCACAACAGGTAGTGTACTTGCTTTTGATGCAGAAGGCTGTGGGTTTTACTCCCACAGTAGGTAGATGCATTGCTGATACTGTACTGTGTTGTAAAGGGGGGTGTATGCTGCAGTCCTTTTTGGCAGAGATACCTAGTAATTATCAACCTGTTATCAGTTTGCCATCCATTTCCTATTTCAGTATTACTAGCTTATCATTTTTTTAATGCAACATAAGCAATTTATTCCTCAAGGACAACATGCACTTTATTTGTAGATGAAACAATGAAATATATAAAATTGTTTGCTATCAGCAACCTCTTCATTAGTTACAGATTTCTTTAATGTGGAATTATTTAGATGACTTTTACTACTTCAGAGATTGTGCATATTTACTGATATTGGTGGACTTTAGAAGTTTGAGTAGACTTTTATGATGGAAATGTTCTGAATTGGGCAGTTTTGTCATTATTGGTGCATGCATTTTGTTTCATTGTTTACTGGAAAAATGTTCAAAACAATAAATTTAAAACTCCGTCTAACAACTGTACTGTATTGTACAAGGAATATAATTTAATACAATCAGGAAGGTGTATTAAAGAGCACGTGTATGTTTCATGTGCAAGGAGCCTATGATTTGAAAATAGCCCAAAATGAATCATTATCTGCCACTGGCAAAATGTATTTTCTTCGATTGTGGGTTTCAATGCTGTTTCAATGAATTCGAGATTCAAGAGCAGAGAAGTTTTAATGCCAAGTCTCTTTTCATTGTGAGACTGCATTCCTTTGTTTAGCAGATATTTATTAGTGTTTGTGCTGTAAAATGCAAAATAAAACTTCCAAATGAAATCCAAATCATTGCAGAAGTAAAGCAGTATGCACATTAATGTTTATGGTAAATGGGGCGAAATAACCAAGGAATGGGGCACTGGAATGGCTGCAGGGGGTAGGCACTATTCAATCATGATTTTGTGAGGGGGGAAGGGCAGCAAACTCAAGACAGGACCAGCTAAACTATGCCTCGCAACTGTCCAGATTTTTGCAGAATTAATAGATTTTTGCTTCTTATTTTTGGTTTGTTCCTCATAAAATTTGTGGTTTTCTGGCCAATCATTTAGGAATGAAGTCACTAAATAATGACAGACATTGTTTCCGATGTCATAAAGCAAGACCTGTTATTCTGTCAACTGTCTGTTGTTCTATCAACTGTCTTAAGTTTATACAAGAGCAATTTTTGTACTGTTTGTATGTTCCTCCAATATATTTGGCCTTGTCCATATTTCCTGAATTAAGAGGTTGAGAGGTACATGCAAATAAATCGCTTTATAGAATTAGGAATATCCAAACTTCTCAACTGTCCCCAATTTGGGGTCAAAATGTTGCTCTCCCCTTAATAATCCCTCCGCAAAATAACAATTTTGGAAGAAAACGTGGAGGGTTTACAATTATAAATAACTGCAATGATTAGAGTTATAGATTACTTTTATTTCAGAAATGCATGTAGATTCTCTAATTTTGTCAGCTGCTCAAGTTAACAGTACTACCCTTCTTTGACAGGTTCCCAGTTGTATTGTGTGGCAATTTTATATTTTTGCATCACATTTTTGGTCCATTTTTCATAAAATTGTGGTTTTCTGTCATATTAGTGGCAAATCATTAAAGACTGAAGTTAGAAAATAATGGCAGACGTTTGAGTTTCAGATTTCATACCCTTCAGAAAATTCATACTAATGCAAGACCTATTATTCTATTATCTTGCTAAGTTTATAAGAGCAATATTTAAAAATTGTCCTTATTTTTGGGCCTGTGTATGGCTTTGTCCAGATTTCTTGCTCTGTGGTTGAGAGGTATGAGTGTCAGAGCCATCACCGTCAGCCAGAGACATTTCAAATTGTGACATACTTGTTGCATCCCACTCCCCCATGTAGTGATTCTTGATGTGTCCAAGCAGGGCAAGGAGTAGTTATGCAGTGTAAGTGTGCAGAGTATTCCCCCATCCAAGGGGGACACAAGTACGGCAGTGGCTTTTCATCTGTCCTTGATTTTGCAGAATGTTCTGGTTTTCTGTCATATTTTTATACTGTTGATTTATGCTTCTTATTATTCAGATAATGCATGCTGTCACAGTGCCCTGTTGCTCTGTGTTTAGGTAGCAATGCTTTAATGACCATCAGGTAAGCTTGTCGGAGATTGTAAGATGCAAGTAAGGTTTAATAAGCATACTTTTAAAGAATTACCAATATTGAAAGCCTTTTTTTTGCCATGCAGAGAATATTTACATAACTAGATAACGTATAAGCTTTGGGTAATGAAATGCATATGGCAGTATTTGTAATAACGGACAGGATTACAGTATTTTCAGAAGCTCATTACATTTTGTTGGAGACTTGCAGTCATCTTTGCAGGCTTTGCCCATAAACTAAACAGAATGCTAATCTATTATGTGTGGTCCATAACTTGTGTAGTGATCCTTTAAGCAATTTATCTTGGGCTTGTTTTTTGTTTGCTGTTCATTTTTTACTTTGATCATGTCTTGCCCATGAAACAAGTAGATAGTTGTTGTCAGGCAGCAGGTCTTTTTTGAATAAGAAACATTTTTACAAGTGGGGGTATCACAGAAATTGCTACTTTCAGCATGTTACTTGGTACTTTTATAAAGCTGAATATAAATTATAATTGGAACTGCGCTGCAAGGAGAAGTGGTTTGACTTGAGTGCTGCTTGTTTTTTTTATACTTGATTTTGACTGGCATTCCAGTAATGTATTTAAAAAGTAATTTATTTTTTCATGCCTCACAACCTTTGTATATCCATCTAGGTATTAAATAAACTGTCATGTAGCCAGTGCATTGAAATATTTTTTTCTTCTGCACTTCATTTTGTCTTGATTGGACTCTCGTAATGATGGTTTGGAACCTAGGGCAGCATATTTAAAGTTCCAAAAAACAGAATCGCCAACTAAAAACCAAAAAAACACAATCGAACTGGCAGAAAGAACTGAGAATAATACTTTAGCGTATACAGTATTTAATATCCGCTTTCGTTAAAATCAACTTCATCAGAAATACAGAAAATAAGCCCATCAAACATATAAATACCATCATCAGTTATAAAAACAATTAACAGATTAAACAAGTGATTAATTAATTCACATAAAACAGGAAATGACCAAATATGGAAATAATACTGAAAAGTTTAAAAAACACCTTAGTGTAAAACACTGTTATAGTAATAATTCCAATAAACTATTCCTATCTATAAATTTGGACAGATTTAAACTCCGGTATTTCAAAAAACATTTCAAATTAACAGATTCATTCAGCCCTGAAAAGTGGTCTGAATGTAATTTAATCTGCCATAAACATTCACGTTGCTCCACAAAATTCCTAAAATCCCCAGCTCTTCCATCATATTTACATTTTTCTAAAACAGTAAAACTAAATTTTTTGAATGAAGTACAAGAAATAGAATGTTTGTACAAAGCGTTGTTAAGATTTTTCGTCTTAATGGCGTAAAGATGCTCCTTGATACGTTTGCCCAAGCTCCTAGTGGTCATGCCAACATAGAAAGCTGGGCAAACAGAACATAACGCAATATAAACTAATCCACTACTAGAACAATTTAAATAACAAGGCACTTCCAAAATTCTATCAGACGTAGTGATGCTAATGTAAGGACCTTCTGATATAAAACGACAAACAGAACAGTTGTTACATTTAAACATACCCTTTTTCTTATAACTAGAAAAAATAGTAGAAGCTGTGTATTGATAATTTGTTTTCTCCAAAATCATTTTAAGTGTGTTACTTTTACGAAACACAAAATTCGGTTTTGTGCCAACAGCTTTACTGATATCTTGGTTACCTTGTAGAACTTTCCAATTTTCTTCTAAAATTTTTCTGATTTTGAAACAATCAGAACTCATTTCAAAAGAACAATAGTGATTACCACTGGCTAAATGGCTGGACTGAAAATCAACCTCATTTGTATTTTTATGGCTTACATTGAAACCTTTTACCACAATTGGTGGAAAATAATCTAACCGTTTGTTAAAAATCTCTGTCCCTGTGTCAAAAAGGAATTGTTCTTCATATCCCCTGTGGGTAAAAAGATGTACTATATTGTGAAATTCATGTATGGTATCTATATCCCTAGTGGTCATACGACTTGCTCTTATAAATTGTCCTCTAGGGATATTTTTAGTAATATATTTCGGATGACCACTAGAGAAATGAAGGTAACCGTTTGTAAAAGTTCTTTTTCTGTGTATTTTACTGTGAAAACAATCATCAGCAAGATCCCACCACAGATGTACATCTAGAAAATTTACAGCTAAACCCACATCTCCCAATGTAAACTTAAGAAAACATGACAACAAATTGATTTCACAAATCATGTTATTAACAGTTTCAGTGTTCCCCTCTATAATAAAAATCAAATCATCAATGTATCTCCCAAAGAAAATAATATGAAATTTTGTTTTCAAAGAAGGAAGAAATTCTCCCTCCCACCAAGCCATAACGGTGTTGGCATAAGCTGGGGCTGCTTGAGACCCCATCGCAACTCCCCGTTTTTGTCTATAATAAGTGTTCTTAAATAAAAAGAAATTATTCTCTAAAATAATATCCAAAAACCTACATATTAATGAAATATGAGAATAATCAAAAAACTTTCCTTTCACTAAAAAACTCCGAACAGCCTCCACACCTTCAGTGTGGGGGATGCAAGTATATAATGAAATGACATCTAATGTAAAAATAACATGTTTAGAAGGATCAAAGATCCTTGCTTCGTGGAAAGATTTAACTTTATCCAAAAAATGCCAAGAGTCTTTGATATAAGACAACTCATTTTCTAACAAGGGACCTAAAAGGGCATCAGTAAGTAAAGAAATACCCTCCGTAGCAGAATGGGGAGATGAAACAATGGGACGTAACGGTGGGTTGTTAACATCTTTGTGGGTTTTAGGAATCCCAAAAATAACTCCAATCTTTGGATTCTCAACCACACAAAAATTGTACAAATCAAAACTAATTTCACCACACATTAAAGCTTCATAAATGTGTGAGTGTACGTCCTTAAAACATTTCAAGATGTCAAAAAAAGGAATAATTTCATACTCAGCCGAATTTTCTAAGATGTTCAACATTTTCTGGTCATAGTTTTCATGTTTCATCACTACTATGTTTGAGCCCTTGTCACTCTTCATAAATCTAACAGTTGCCGTAAGTTCTTTTAAATGTCTTAAGGCTTTCCTTTCCAAAAAATCTAAGTTGTCATGATAAAAATGTTTACTTTTAAAAAACACATTCACATCTTTGACACATAGTTCCTCGTAAGCTTTGATAGTATAATGTAAACTTGGAACATAACAAGATGGTTTGTTTACCACTGTTTTCTTTACATTTAAATCATACATTAAATAAGACAAATTAAGTTGTCTAGTAAATTTCTTAATATCAATAATAGTCCTACCAAAGTCAGCCTTACGTGTTGGAATAAAGTTAAACCCATATTTCAGTACAGTCGTTTCAGTAGTATTAAACACGAGATCAGTTAAATTGATAATACCAAAATCATCAGTAATTTCACTTAAGCCTCGTCCCCCGACGAACTGGACCCCAAAAAAGTCCTGCTTCTAGTAAGCACAGTACTTTTACCAAAAGTATTAGAGCTCTTCTTCTTAAGCAAGTTGTCGGACAATAAAGGCATAGCTTTATTTGTGCTGTTTGCACTTGTAACCTCAAAATCAGTCAAGTCACCGCTTCCAGTGTCAGAATGTTCACTCACATTAACAATAATCTGATTATCTGGTACTTTATCTGACTTAGTACCAGAGCAAGAGCACGATCCAACTGAACCACGAACCAATGGTGGAAAAGATGCATCATAGTTAGAACTACTCTTGCTAAAATTAGGTACTTTATCACTGTTATCGGGACCACGTCTAAATGGTTGAAAAAAAGTGCCTTTTGCCTGATTAACAAAATTAGAACGGGATTGCTGGCCCATAGAATTATGAAAACTGGGCACAAAATGATTGTAAGCAGTCTTGTTATCATACACTAAAATGTCCCGGTCAAGTTTCGACCTTTTTCTATTCGTAACGTCATTAGCGTATAGCTCAAGTTCCTTAGTTAAATGTGCAAAAACAGACTTGAACTGGTTATCAGAAAGCCGTTTTTTTATAAAATCTTCGGCTTCTTTGATGTCTTTGAGTAACAAAGACATTTTATTAACATTGTTCTCAATTAACAGCTTTAAGAAACGAATACCAGCATCATTGAAAAAATCTATTAAAGAACTGAACATAGGATGACCAACGTTGATACCGTTTGGACATTTAAAAAAACGAAGACCCTTAGGGACAACTCCCAGTTCAATACATCTTAAAAAGTAAAAGTTTTCAATTTCTAAAGACTTGTACCTTTTCATTAGTTTTAGTAGCATTTCCTTTTGTGCGTTAACTTCTCCACTATTATACTCAGAAATTTCACGATTAAAATTGAAGAAAGGGTTACTTTCATGGTTAAGTAACTGAAAACAGCAAGCATTCTCGACCGTACGTCCACGGAGCTGTGGGTTGGATTTCCTGCTTTCACTTTCAGAAGCTCCGTGTGGAGACGTGCTGAGGTCAATCACCGTATCCAACTCATCACTGGTTCCGGTAGGACTGGAAGCATGTAAAATGTTGTCAGAAGCTTTCGCTTTAGTCACTAAATACTTTAGTGAAAGTTGAATGTCCATAAGTGTAGCAACAAGTAAATCACCGGCTTTATCAGCCCCACTAGTCGGCGTAGGATGCACCGACATATTCAGTAGAGTGTCGTCAGAAGTTTCTGCCATACAAAGGCTGAATAAAACACCAAAAAACAGAATCGCCAACTAAAAACCAAAAAAACACAATCGAACTGGCAGAAAGAACTGAGAATAATACTTTAGCGTATACAGTATTTAATATCCGCTTTCGTTAAAATCAACTTCATCAGAAATACAGAAAGTAAGCCCATCAAACATATAAATACCATCATCAATTATAAAAACAATTAACAGATTAAACAAGTGATTAATTAATTTAAACTTTTCAGTATTATTTCCATATTTGGTCATTTCCTGTTTTATGTGAATTAATTAATCACTTGTTTAATCTGTTAATTGTTTTTATAATTGATGATGGTATTTATATGTTTGATGGGCTTACTTTCTGTATTTCTGATGAAGTTGATTTTAACGAAAGCGGATATTAAATACTGTATATGCTAAAGTATTATTCTCAGTTCTTTCTGCCAGTTTGATTATATTTAAAGTTCCAGCTGTTGTGGTTTTGAGCATAGCTCCACCCCTTTCTAGTTGACCCCCCATTCCCATTGGCCCCACCCATTCAGCTGTCTTCTGCAGCCCGTCTTTAATTTGAAGTCACCAGCTGCCGCTGTTCTGAAGTCCATTTAAATCATTCACAAGATGTTTGCTAAATTGTCTTGTGTGGTACTAATGTACTGATGCTTGGCATGCTGACTGATGTAGCTTTTTTCAAATGTCCAGCAGCGGCCAGTTGTTTAGTGTAGGTGGCCCTCACACATATGTTCTCTTGCTATGTGATCTCAGAAAAGCAGCAGGTAACATGATTTTATAGCAACTAACAGTATCTCAAACAGGTTGTGTTGTTTCCTTGAATAGAAAGATTAGCGAGCAATGTTTCTGCCTTGAGTGTCAGGCATCAAAGTACGTTAAATAAAACCTAGATCTATATTTAGCTACAGTGACATGACTAAAACCTTACTATTTTGTTACACTAAACCATTACATTTTGTTTGCAGTATGGTACTTCATATAGTTTTACATATATATATATATATATATATATATTTTTTTTTTTTTTTTTTTTTTTTTTTTTTGGTCTACTTTGTAAGACTGAAAAACCAAAAGACTGAAAATTCAAAATACTGAATGATGTAATTTGCCCCTTCTCCACTGTTGTGCGAACTTGGATATGGTATATATAGTTATAAGAGGGTGTGGGGGGTGCAGCACCCCACATGAGGGGTGCAGGGTGGTTGGACCCCTGCATTAAATATGTGTTCATTATTTTGAATTTTCAGTCTTTTGGGATTCATGCTTTTGGTTTGTCAGTCTTCTGAAGTAGACCCGTATATATATATATATATATATATATATATATATATATATAGATATAGATATATATATATATATATATATATATATATATATATATATATACGTATTTATGTACATATGTGTGTGTTTAATCTATAAATTTGCACTAAAATGTGATCTGGAGCAACCTCAACTGCAGACAATCCCATCTGCCACAGATAAATACATATGTAGAAGCCACCTAAATGTACAAAGGTTCAAATTACTGGTGTTCTTATTTGTGATGAAAACAACTATTCGTAATTACAGGCTAGGTATAAAATTTGCTCAGAATATGCCATTTCTGGCATTTATTTGATTTTTTGCTTTAAAGTGATTTTATATTGCAGTTTGATGAGACCCAGTTCATTGCTGAGTAAGTTTAGAATTTCAGCTCCCATGATGCTTGTTTTGATTTGTTCATTCTGTGCTACCCACGTACATTGAAGACAAATATTTACTGCTTCATATAAGAAATATCCTTTGGAATGACGCAGTTATAGTTGAAATCAAGTAAAATATTCAGAAAAAGGATGTGCAAACTGCTTTCAAATGTCCCTGGAGGAAGGATTTACCACACAAAAGACTATTAACTGCTTTTCCTCTTTGAGGAAAAGAAACACTTTTTTTTTACAGTTCTTTTTTTCTTTTTTTATTAACAGTATCTTTATTGAAACAAATCTTACAACATCAAGTATCTTCTAAAATACAAAGACTTTTAATTAGAATTTATAACTATATACACCAAACAAAGTATTATTAACATACAGTAAAAGGAAAGAAAAAGCTTTCTAGTTTTATGGAATATGTAGCATTGTCAAAATTATTTTCAGCTTAAAACTTGTAATGTATTAATTATCATTTTATCTGATTTATACCTGTTAGTTACTAGAGTATTCAACATTAATCCTTGGGCAACAAAACTGCCTCTTGCTTTGTGGGCTGTGAACCTCGTGTCTATCCATTTCTTTCTTGAACCTATCCAGACTAGCTATAACCATGTATCACATCATCTTTTTCCTTTATTGTCATGCAGCTGTGCAACTAACCTGATGCCTGGTCCTTAAACCCCATTTCATCATTTTGTTCTGACCCTCAATTCTTTACAGCCATTGTCCCCAGTTTCTTATGTGCTTGCCAAACTTTATTTTTTCCCTTTCAGGTCTCTCCAATTGTTCCAAATCTTTCATCTTTTGTCTCACCTCCTCTTTTTTCTAGTTTCTAGTGATTCCTTTCTTTGCAACTGTCATTAATTAGCCTGTGATTGTATAATACTTATTCAGAGCTCTTTCATCAAACCTTAGCGACCGTAGTTTAGGCATCAGCCTTACTCTTTCCCCAATGAGTACTTACAGAATTTCCTCCATGTCTCAAATTTACTGGTCTAATTTCTGACATTCCCAAAATAAATGGGCCCATGTTCCCCTTTCTCTAAAACATCTCCAGCACTGGGCATTAAGCCCTGGGAACATACTTGGTAATCTGTCTGGTGTATAAAAATATTTAAGCAGACATTTCCATGCAAAAATCTTAAATCTCCTGACTTTACTGCCAAATGTTTGTAGGGTAATCACTTGGTGACCCACTCCCCTTTTTCAAATTGAGCCTCCCACATTTTCTATAACATATTTTTCAAATTACCACTTAATTTCTTTCCATCTTCCCTCCGCCATTCTTTTCCTACTTTTAATTACAATTCTTCCCCTCCAATCTTCTATCCTCTATCTCTCATAATGTTCTTGGTATCCCCTTTCCTTTCTTCTTTTGTTATCCTGCACCATCTATCATGTACTGTGTCATATTCCCACCTTAGGTCTTCACTGAACTGAAATTCTTGCCCATGTTTTTGTCTTGGAACCCTCAGTGATTTGAGGACAATATTTCACCTTTGTCTCGTTCTCCACCTCCATAGCTTGTTTTGCATATACTAGCCTTTCTTTAGTCCTTTTGTCATAATCACCGTTCCATACTAACATCATGTTTTTTTTCTTCCATCTTTCTTTAAGTAGGTTTTGTGCCTGTCTAAATCAATCAGTCTTTATCTCATTTTTGGCTATTTCCAATAAAGTTGTCAGTGCATCTCCTTTCTCTCGCCACTATCTTTCTTTGTCTCATATCATTCGTTTCCCATCTGCTTCATATTCTACATCTATCAATCTTAATACAGCTCCAACTGTTGCTGCCTGCAGACTTTCTTTAAGTCGAGGCTTCCCATGCTGCCCACCTGAGTGTCTTGAACCATATTTTCTCATTTCACTCTTGGTTTTTCCTCTCCCCAGATGAATTCTTTAACATCTGTTTTACCTTCTTTAGATAAGTATTCCTTGATAGGTCCCAAAATGCTTGTCCTATGTAATCAAACTATGGCATAATATACATGTGCAAGACTTGCACTCTCTGCATTAAATTTAGGTTCAATAACTTTCATTTTCGTGATATTAGTTTGTATTTGTCATAAATCATATTCTATGGTGTTATTTTAGATTTCTCTACTCTATCCACTGACCATATCTACAGGTATTTCTTCATGTCTGCCCCAAATTCT